>NW_022476399.1:0-85790 GCF_009829155.1 Mustela erminea | reverse complement strand
TTATTCTAAAGCTTCTTGATGAAGTGTCAAGATATGAGAAGGGTGAGTAAAAGATTTTGGGTCTTAAAAAATCAGCCATGTTAAGGTAAAATTACATAAATGAAATTCACCAATTTTAAGCATCTGAGTTTAGACAAATGTCTACAGTTCTGTAACCATGACCTCAATCAAGCTATAGAACATTTCCATCACCCCCAGAGAACCACTCGTTCCCCTTTTTCAGTTTAAACTCTCGCCTCCATATCACTGAGACTGATCTGTCACTATAGTTTTTGCCTTTTCTAGAAAATCAAATGGAATCACACAGCATGTAGACTTTGTGTCTAGCTTCTGTTATTTAGTATGATGCTCTTTTGAAATTCATCCACGTTGGCACATGTATGAGTAAGCTTGCTCCTTTTTATTGCTGTTTAGTACTCCATTGTATAGATATACCACTTTTGTTTATCCATTTACCAGTCTGTGGACCTTTAGGTTGCTACCAGTTTTTTTTTTTTTGCATGTATCTTTATTTTATTGATAATAATTGTCTCTATATACATTTAGAACACATGGACCATTTGTGTATGGATATATTGTTTACTCAACTTATAGACAATGATTGGCAAACATGTACTCAGACCTTCCTTGTATTAACTCTGGGCCAGCTCTGTCCCACTCCTACTCCTCTGGCCAGGGTGCAGATTTTCGCAGAGTAGGAACCACTCATTGTAGTCATGCAACTGAAGAAATGAATATTCAAACCAAAATGTGGTATTTAACTTTATTTGCTGTATTTTGTTATATTGTGGTAAGAACCGTTACCATGAGATCTGCTCTCTTCAGTTTTGTTTTTTAATATTTTATTTCTTTATTTGACAGAGAAAGAGAGATCACAAATAGGCAGAGAGGCAGGCAGAGCAGGGTTGGGGGCACTGAGCAGAAAGCATGATGTGGGGCTGGATCACAGGACCCTGAGATCATGAGCTGAGACAAAGGCAGAGGCTTAACCCACTGAGCCACCCAGGTGCCCCCATTCTCTTCAGTTTTTAAGTGTACAATATAGGCTTGTTAACTAACTATAGGCACAAAGTTGTACAGAAGATCTCTAAAACTTATTCATGCAGAATCAAAACTTTGTGCCCACTGAGTAGCAATTTCCATTCCCCCCTGCTCCCCCAACCCCTGGTAACCACCATTCTACTCTGAATTTATGAGTTTGACTATTTTAGATACCTTATATAAGTGGGATCGTGCAGTATTTGTCCTTCCATTTTACTTACTATTTTTATTATTTATTTAATATGATGTCTTTAAGTTCATCAGTGTGGTCATGTATCAGAGGATTTCCTTCTTTTAAAAGTCTGAATAATATTCCATTGATATATATACCACATTTTCTCTGTTTATCGATTGATGGACATTTATATCATTTATGAATCTTGGCTTCTGTTAATAGTGTCACACTGAATATTTGAGTGCTAATATCTCTTCAAGATCCTGATTTCATTCTTTTGGATGAATAACCAGAAGCGGGATTTCTGGATCATATGGTAGTTCTATTTTTAATTTTCTGAGAAACTTCCATGCCATTTTCCATAGCAACATTTTGCATTCCCACTAACAGTGTACAAAGATTCCAATTTCCCTGCATCCTCCTCAACACTTGTCACACACATATACACATATGTTTTGACAATAGCCGTCATAACAGGTGTGAGGTGATACCTCATTGTGGTTTTGTTTTGTATTTCCCTGATGATAGGTGGCATGGAGCATCTTTTCATTTTTTCTGTTAGCTCTATATATGTCTTCTTTGGAGGAGTGTTTTATTCAAGTCTTTAGCTCATTTTTAATCAAGGTTATTAGTATTCTTGAATTGTAGGAGTTTTTAAAAAAATACATTTTGGAAATTAATTGCTTATCTGATGTTATGATTTGCAAATAATTTCTCCCATTTAGTACATTGCCTTTTAACTCTGTTGTTTCCTTTGCTATGTAGGTGCTTTTTGGTTTAATGTAGTCCCCCTTGTCTATTTTTATTTTCATTGCCTGGGATTTTGGTGTCATATCCATGAAATCATTGCCAAGACCAACACCATGAAGCCTTCCCCTGTGTTTTTTTTATTTTTTTTTATTTTAGTAGTTTTATAGTTTCAGGTCTTAGGTTAAGTCTATCATCCATTTTGAGTTGCTTTTGTGTACTGTAAGCTATAGGTCTAAATTCATTATTTTGCATGTGGGTATCCCCTTTTCTCAACACCATTTGTTGAAGAGAATATCCTTTCCCCATTGTGCATTCTTGGCATCCTTGTCAAAGATTAATTGAATGTATATGGGTAGAATTCCCTGTTGTTGGTGGCGGTTTTATTCTTGCTGTCAACATTTGTTGCTCTCAATCGTTTTTTTGCCAATCTATGTTTTATCATATCTGGGTAAATAACTAGGAATGCAATTACAGGGGCATGTGGTAAGTGTATGTTTGACTTTGTAAGAAACTGCCAGATTGCTTTTCAAAGTGTTGTATCATTTTACATTTCTGCCACAAGTGGAAAACTGTGTATAAGAGTTTCAGGTGCTGAACATCCTTTTCAACACTTGATATTGTCAGACTTTAAAATGTTGCTAATTCTAGTGGGTGTGTACTGGCATTTCATTGTGGTTTTAACGTGTATTTCATTAACAACTAATCATATCATTGATATATTTTTCTTTTGTGAAGTATCTGTTGCCAATATTTTGTATATTTTTCTATAAAGTTGTTTGTCTTTTTATTATTAAGTTATAAGGATTATTAAATTGTTTTAAAAGAGTGTCTTTCAAAGAGAATATTTATTTTGATGAAGCCTAATTTATCAATTTTTTTCTATGGTCTGTGCTTTTTGTATCCTAGCTGGGAAATCTCTGCATCTTCTAAGTCACACATTTTCTCCTGTGTTTTCTTCGAGAAGTTTTATAATTGTATCTGCTAATGTGGGTCTATGTCTATTTTGTATTAATTTTATATAAATATGGTACAGGGACTGAGGTCCATTTTATTTTTGCATATGGATTTTCCATGGTTTCAGCACCATCTATTAAAAAATCTATCATTTCTCATGAATTACCTGGTACTTTAAAGATTTATTTATTTATTTATTTGACAGGGATCACAAGTAGTCAGAGAGGCAGGCTGAGAAAGAGAGGGGAAGCCGGCTTCCAGCCGTAAGAGAGCCCGATGCAGGGCTTGACCCCAGGACCCTGAGATCATGACCTGAGCCAAAGGTAGAGGCTTTAACCCACTGAGCCACCCAGGCACCCCTACCTTGGTACTTTTACCATGAGTTTAATTATTATAATTAATACATGTTTGAGTCTATTTCTAGCCTCTTATTTGGTTCATCCATCCGTATGTCCGTCCTTCTGCCATCACCAAATTGTCCTAATTTTAGTAGCTTTATTAAAGTCTTGAAAGCACATAATGTAAGATTGACAACTTGTTCTTGTTTTTCAAAGTTTGTTTTGGCTATTTTCCCACTCCCTGGGAAAAGGAGTGACCTCTGAAAAAAAAGAGTGACATTTTCTCCTATTCATCATGTTTAGATAGAGAAGTCTTCCTGGAGGAGGTGAGAGGAAAAAAAAAAAAAAGAGGCTGGTCTTCAGGCTCTGCCAGCCCTGGCGATGGTGGTCCCAGGATGGGTGGGGGTCAAGGAGGTGACAGGAAATGATTTTATGATTTCTCTCTTTTCCTGGAGCTCAAGGCAGGTCCTTTAGAGAGGTTCCTGTTTGTTTCATTTCAAGGACAGTGGTTAAATCTGCTGTCTTCACCTTGGAAGAAGAGAAGGGGATTCCTCATTCAAAGTTGCCCCTTTGAGATCCTGGTTTTGCCTTTTTGAGTCTCCTGCTGGGAATCCCTTTGCCAGCCTCACTTACTGCGGTGCTATACATACCATCAGTTCTTCCAAGCCACTCGACTATTTTTATGGCCAAGCAGTGGAATCCTAAGTCTCAAACTGAATACAGATGTGGGAAGTTAGAGGCTCACAATCCTCCAGAAATTCAAGGGTGTGGCCCTGGCTAAAGCTTTAATTAGCTCTTGCCAGAATTTGCCATTTCCTACCCCTCCCAGTGCCCTGGCCGCTTGACCCCTGTCCTCCCCTGATAGCACCACCACTCTCTCCCAGCTTCCTTCCTAGTTCTTTCAAGAACAGGGAACTTTTCTGGCCAAACCTGAGGCTCTCCTCTTCCTTCAGGTCCATGCTGCCTTCTATGAAGACCCTTGAACCCTGTCTTGCTTGGATGATGTCCTGAAGTTCCTTAAGCGAGCTCTCCCTACTCTGTACCTCTCATTCCTGAGTCCTCCAAGCTCCTTCCCATCCCAGGCTCATGGCATAAGACAAGACATCAAAATTCTCATTCTGGGTCTGGACCACCCCATGGTCCAGATACCTCACTGATACTCCTCAGATTGGGGCACTTTTGGATTGCTAAAGCCAGGTAGAACTGAATTCTGCCTAAAGTCATGGCCATGGAATTAAAAATACAAGAAATAAATGTTTGGCCTGGACACGACTGGCTTCCCTCATTTGGAATTCCAAGAACCATATACTGAGGCTGGGTCATGTTCCTTTTCCATTGCTATTCCTTGGGTCCCTCCAGCTCCAGAACTCTTAGGGCCACAGCCCTGAGTGGCAGGTCCCACAGGCTCCAATAAGAAGTGTGCCTCTGGATTTGCATGATGTGGTGGCTCTGAGAAAGTCCCTCTCAGGCTCATGCTCCCGAGTGGGCTGGGGACTGTTTGATTCCAAGGCCTGGATCACATTCTCAATGCAGCTTGAAGGGTCCTTCTCACCCCAAAGTGTAGCAACTGCACTTAGGCCTATGAGTGCAGACCTTTCTCCTTTCTTTACTTCTCCAGTAGCAATGGGAGACAGATGAAGTCTGGATCTTAGTTGCTTGAATCATCCAGCCTCCTAGGGATTTTCTCAACCTGCTGGGCCCTCGCTTCACTCTACACTAGGTCCTAGTTTCCACCATGATGGAATGGGGATGCAGAAATGTTGTCCTGGAATGATGACTCAGGTATAGGGAGCTGAGCTTGTCCAGTGTGGAGCCTTCAAAACGCAGGTTCTGAGGACTTACATGAGCTGACATTTGATGCTGTGTTTGCTTTCCTAAAAGCACCACAGGTTCAGGTATTGCTACTGTCCTAGCTTTACTGGTGAGAAAGCCGAGGCTTCAAGAGGCAAGGGACTAGGATGAACTTACACAAGGGTTGTGGCCCATCTGTGGGGTCTATGACCTTGTGGAGTCTATGACCCTGACATAGACCCTGAAACCTTACCCGGAGTGGAGTGTTCCAAGGCCTTATGTCAGGTGTTCTTTGGGAAGAAAGCCTTATTCCGGGTTCTGTGGACAGATGCCCAGTGTGCCCATGTCCCCACCTCACACCTGGACAAACTATGATGGGACATGCTGGCAACAGCCTTGGGATGGTCCTACACCAGGGACTCTGTCTTGTTCCTTCCTGGCTCCCACCCCCCTTTGCAGCCTCTGGTGCCCCATGGTCCATCGGCTGTGGTGGCAGTGCTCCCAGGGAAAGCTGGGAAAGAAGGAAGCAGAGAGGGACAAAGGGCTATGACCTGTGGGCTAAGGATTTGGGAAATAGCTCAAGGGCAGTGTCAGGACAAGCCTTGATTTGGGGCAAGGAGGAACAAACTAGGCAATGATCCCTCTTCCCACATTCTTCATTATGTCTTCAACCAAACAGGAACTTATTGTTTGCCAGTTTGGATGTTCTCTTAGCTGGTGGGCTCCCTGAGGCAGGGCCTGCTGTGATGCTTCTCTGTATTTTATACACTGAGCACCAACAATGTACCAGACACTGGGGGACTCCCAGTCCAGGGTTTAGTGGTTGGAACCCATGAATGACCATTGGCCAAAACCCTCATGAAATAGAGAATTGGACATGATCCTTGAAACTTGCCTGCCTGGAGTGTAGGCTCTCCTTCTAACTAGCTGTGTGACCATAGGCAAGTCATTTACCTGCTCTGAGTCTTGGTTTTCTCATTTATAAAAGAGAGGATGATGACACACACTATAAAATTGTCTTAAGGGTTAAGGCATAGGTTGAATGCATGACATGTCATCATCAATGGTCCACAAACTCCCTATTCCTCAGTTTCCTCATCTGTAGAGGGATGAGGAAGTTTTGCTCCATGGTGTTTTGTGATAATTAAAAAGTTAATACATGCAAAGTGTTCAAACAGTCCATGCCACATAGTAAACCATTATGAAGTACTAAAATATAATTATTAGTATTCTGCTACCCCAAATTTAAAATCTACCTGTATCTATCTATCTATCTATTTATCTGCTAACCTCTAGACTTATTTGTATTCTATTAGTTTTTCTACTACTAACCTCTTTCTGCTCTAGGATCCTAGCCAGGGTACCATGGGACAATTTGTCCTGTCCTCTTAGTCTTCTCTGGTCTGTGACAGTTTCTGTCTCTTTTTGGGTCTTAGGACCTTGACAATTTTGAGGAGTACTGGTCAGATATTTGGTAGAAGGTCCTCAATTTGGGTGTGTCTGGTGTTTTTCTTGTGGGTAGATTGGAGTTATAGTTTTGGGGGAAAGATGCCAAAGAGGTGAAGTGCTCTTTCTTATCGTACCCCCAACTTTATTTTTAATGGGAATGAATTCTTTGATCGCTTTTTTGGGTTCTCCTTTGTGGTAGAGGGAAGGACGTCTGGGAGTGTAAAATCAACGTTCAGCCAACTTACACTAAGACCGTGGGGACTTGGACTCTGACCTTGGGCAAGGGAGGAGGCCAGGCTGGTCAGAGGTGGGTAGAGCAGGACTTATAATTCAGCATGAACTAAACCCTAAGAGAAGGCAAGAAGGGAGGTTCTAATGGGGAAACCCTTGGCCCAGATTGAGGAGACCTGTGGGGAGGAGGTGATAGAGGAGAAATAGAAAAAAGGCTGAAGGCAAGCTTCCCTTCTCAGCTGGACTGCCTTGAGGGACCTCATCAGTAGGAACCCCAAGGAGAATGCAAACACCAATAGCACTGCCATCCCAAGCCCAAAGTACGGAAGGACTTGGGGACATCCAGGATTACATCACCCATTGCATGTGCCAATACAGCTGAATCTGGGAACTGGGAGGACCATCTGGAGTCTTCCCGAGTGCCTGGCCAGAGAAGCAGCTCCAGCTCTGGGAGGGTGCCTCTAAGAATTGGAGGCAGGGTCAGGACAGAGCCCCCAGGCACTTGGCTTATGGTTGTATCCCAAGTGAGCTCTCCATCCTGAAATGCCAGTGCCATGGGTGGTGAACAAGCTCTGCCTCTTTGCCTACAATCTCGGGGTTCTTTTCTGGAATTCTGAACCTACCCTGGGGCACAGGTACATCTGGTGGCAGGAATTGGGGATAGGTTCTCTGCTACCTGCATCCCTGGGTCTACCTGCCTCCCCATGGTTGGGGTTCTGAGCCTTTCTGGTTCCTGTCCTGTCTCCTCCTTCTCCTTCCCCTTCTCCTCAGGCTGGGAAGTACTTAGAGGCTATCATGTGACATTTGGGATCCAGAAAATTCTCTAAAGGCTCTGATTTGCCCCAGGAACTCCAGAGCTGGAGTAGGAGAGGTGAGAGGATCTGGAAGACCGAGTTGGGGCTTTGGTCAGGGAACTACTGTAAACTAATTACTTCTCCACTCGGGGTCCAGTTTTCTCATGTGTGAAATGAGGGTTCAGATTCAATATTTTCCTTACTTCCCTTTTATGAAACTACATTAGATGCATTAATTATTAGTCTGTAATCTATTGATTATATGTAATCCATAATCAATAATTTATTAAATTAACAAAAATCCAAGATGAAAATTTCCCATGATCCATCCTGAAATGACATTAATATTTCTGTTGGTTTCTGACACTTTCTAGTCCTTGTTCACATATATATTCAATTTTAATGTATTTACAGTAATACCATAAGTAGGAATTTATAGTGAACATTTTCAGCTAACATTACACCAAGCATATGTTTTCCTTTCCCTTTTTTTATCTCCTTTGTCCTGCTCTCTTCTTGCTGAGGTAGTCAACATGAACCACTTATTTATACATGTGGCTCCTACAGAATAACAGTACACTGTATAGAATATGCATTTGGGGGAGAAGAGTCCTTGTTTTACAAAATGATACACATTTCTCTGCAGCTTGCTTTTCTCGTTTAGCCACATGTTGTGGAAATCAACCCCAGCCAAGAGATATCACGCATAATTCCATGTATGAGATAGAACACATAACTCCATGGGATGGATGAAACTGTCCCCGTATCTTCAACCAGTCCCTGACTGATGGGGACTCAGGTTATTCCCAGCTGCTCTGTTCCCCCCACTAAGAACAATGTCACCATATTTTGTACAAATACCTTTATGAACAGGTTCCTTGCATTTCTCTGGTATAAAATTCCAGAGGTGGATCGCCAGGTCAGAAGACCTGTGTTCCTTTCAATTTCTAAAAAACAGCTGTAAACATTCACAACGAGTGATTCACACACAGGCAGTAGATTGGCACTTCTCTGCCCGTGTTCTCTCCAGCCACTGTAGCTACTGTCTTTCTAATGTCTGCCAGTCTGATGGATGGGAAATGGTATCTCTGTGTTGCTTCCATTTGTACTTTCCTGTTTACTAGCAAGATAGAACATCTTTCCATTTGTTGGCTCTTTGGAGTTCTCTTCTCTCAACCAGAATTCATATCCTTTGCCCATTTTTTCTACCTGGTCTGTCTTTACATTATGACTTTGTGAGATCTCGGTGTAGGAGATGCACCTGCCTTCCGCCATACGTACTGCAAATACATGTTACCACTCGATCATTAGTCGTTGACTTACTAGATTATCTTTTCCCACACAAGATGCTTTCATTTTACGTAGTCAGATATATTTGTTCTTCTTAATGGCTTTTCAATTTCCTGTTTTGTTTTAAAAGTCTCCAAACACATAAACTGTCTTTCTAAGTTTCCTTATAAATTTGCCCATGGGTTTTTTTTTTTTTTCTGTTTGTTTTGTTTTGTTTTTTTCCCACTGAAACTTGAAATCTTTCTGGAATTACTTTTGTCAAATTAAGATAAGCTCCAATGTTATTTTCTCCCATGAGAAGAGCTCATGCAGTTTGTAATCCATGCTGTTGTAATCATGGAGCCCCCGAGAGACGCCTGGGAGGTGGCTACCAACACTGGGGCTAGCAAGACAGGGGTGTGAGGGGGTGGCACAGATCTCCCACTTCCTGCCCCTATTGAGCTCTTCCACTTTGGTGGCTTTACAAAACGGGATCCCAGGGGTGCCTGGGTGGCTCAGTCTTTAAGTGTCTGCCTTCGGCTCAGGTCATGATCCCAGAGTCCTGGGATCAAGCCCGGAGTCAGGCTTCCTGCTCCACAGGAGGCCTGCTTCTGCCTCCCTCTCCCACTCCCCCGTTTGTGTGCCCTCTTTCACGGTCTCTGTCAAATACATAAGTAAAATCTTAAAAACAAACCAAAAACACAAAAACCCCCACAAAAACCAAAATGGGATCCCAGGAAAGATTGGGTTTGGACAAAGTGTTCTGAGGCTAAAAGGAGTTTAAACACCTCTTTCAGGTCATCTTTGGGGGCCCTGGCCAGGTCTGGCATTCTCTGACTCCATGATGGTGAAAGCAACATGTCAACATAATTTTATCCAAACCTAATTTCAATGTTAAATCCCAAGGTGGCTCAAAGTAAATATTAGAATCCCGGAGTTTTGATGATGGAAGACAACATGGAAATCATCAAGTCTAGTGGCTCTTGATTCTGGCTACCATTCAGATCACCCAGGAGCTTATAAAAAGTCCTCGAGCCCCTAACCAGGGCCAGAACAAGAGAATCTGTCCTTGGTGGGGGAGCTGCAGGGGGCAGGGGTGGGGGGGAGGGGGGAGGGCAGGCGTTGATGCTTGGGAAAGTCTCCTAGTGATTCTAATTATCAGCTGGGGTTGAAGACCACTTCTGTAGCTTAACTTCCTTATTTCATTAGCAAATAAATTGAGACCTGGGAAAGGTGAACGGGGTGTCCCACAGCTGGCTAGCTGTAGAGTTGACGCTAGAACTTGTATCTCTGCCTCTTGGTTGGCTTTTTCATTTGCATCAAACAAATCCCTCATCAAGCACCCTGCCTTGGGTTTTCAGCCGGCAGCACTGAACTCTCGGTGAGAGTGCTTTGTATCTTTGCCTATGATCAGCTTAAACACGTTCAGTTCTGGGCATCACAGATGAATAGACCTAGTTCCGCCTTGCTGGACGAAGCGGGGAACAGGGTTTAAAGAACTATAATGATAAAAGATAGTGCGGAATTAATGGAAAATCCTGTACAGAGGAACATACCCCCGGGGGTGGGCGGGGCGGAGGGTTGCTCAGAAGGAGGAAGAGGCAGTAGTTGGGAGGTCCGGGGCTGCAAGCAGCGGCAAGGTTTCTCAGGGCAGGGATGCCTTCGTGCTGGCTGGGCCCCGCCTGCCGAGGCCACCTCTCACCTTGTCCCTCTGCTCTGTCCTCAGGAATGAGACTGTGCTACACCAGTTCTGCTGTCCCGCCGCGATGCCGAAGCCCGCCTGCTCTGACTTGGCCTCCCAAAGGTGGGAATGCCTCGGTGACGGTTTCTCCCTTCCCCACCCCCCACTGCCCTTCCCCTCGGAGCAAAGCACACCACACAGCGCCTCTTCCTCTGAGTCCTGTGTTCTTGTTTGCTGCTTTTACCTCCTGCCTCCGTTTCTCTTTCCGACCTCTGGACCCCAGATGAGCCATTCCCAACTCTTGAGGTTATTATACCCTTTGGGTTCAAACTCCAAACTTAGACTCCTTCCCCCAAACAGCCTACATATAATGGCATCTCTTTAAACGTCCAGGGTAATTAATTGGATTATGCAGAGTATAATATACATACATAAAACATCATATAGGTCATCTGGCACTCAGGAGGGGCTCAACCAATGGTAGCACCCATCCTTTCTATCAGAGCAAAGATAGATGCTTCCCTTTCTTTCTCCTTGCATGAAAGAGCCAAGATGAATATGTTTAATTCTCAGATTTCAACACTTCACTGAGATAGCCGTTGACCTGGGAAGGAAGGGGGAGTGTTAGGTCGAGGGTCCGTGTCGCTGTCCCGGGCTTTCTTCACCTAGTTGTGGGTTAGTCATGGTCCCCTCTTACTTTTATTACTTTATTATTTAAAAAAAATTAACTAATTTTTTTTTTTTTACTAGGGAACCCTCAGGTCATTTAATAGTCACTGATGACATCTTAGGGTAATATAACTAAATATATATACATATTTTTTTGATTGGCACAGGCACAGCATGCCAATCTAATGAGACAGAAAATAGGGGTGTTATAGCATATATTTGGCATCTTTCCAATATTGTCAACAATATAGCAGCTTCAGTAGGAAATAGTCACAGTGGTCAAAAAAGCTATTTAGCTTTTAAATGTACTGTAAGTTTTTTGTTTTACCGGGAGTCCATCCCCATTCATCTAAGTGTCTGTCCATCATTGTCATCACATTTGCAAAGCCTACCCCGGCAGAAGGGCGGGGAGTCCCCAAGTGCTCTGCCTGTGACGCTGACGTGGAAATGTGGGTGCCCAAGCCCCATAAGGCAGCTCTGGCATGGCCAGCTTCCCACACTCTGACCCCTCCTCCCCACACACACTGGTTTGCTGTGGATATGTTACATCTCAGGACTGACGCCTGTGATTCTTTCTTTGTGTTTCTTAAGCTCAAGACTTTCGTGAAATGTAAGTGTAGGGAAATACTTCTGTTCCATGCCAGTCACTTCCTCAGGGAGGGGAGGGGGAGGAGAGCCACGGAGCAGTTGAACTCATGGTCCCTCTGTCCACCCGCCTGCTATTGGGTCGTCCAGTCCTCCTCGTGCTCTCGTCTGCTTTCTTCCACGCCCACCTGTCCCTCCAGCTCTCCTCTTCCTCCCCAACACCAGATTCCTCTTTTCTGGCTCGCTCAGTCTTGATCCTTGCTGCTCCGGGTCGCTCATTAAAGCTTTGTTCTCTTTCCACCGAGTTTTCTGTCTCAGTTCTGCACATCTCGCTCTTCTTTATTTGTTTCTGAATTCACTGGCAGTCAAGACACTTGGATTCTGGCCAGAATTTGCCCCATCGACAGACTTCTATTGTTGGGACTCGTTTGAGCAAGTTGCTTAGCTCCCCTGGGCCTCAGTTTCCCCATCTGTAGAATCAAGAGGGTGATCTGTCTGGGAAGGAACGTTGACATAGCGTTTCATGGAGTCTCTCCGCTGCTCTGAGAGGTTAGACCAGGCAGGTTTTCTTATCCCTGTCTCATTTGAAAGCAGAGGAAGGTTTAGGGCACTCAAGGGCCTTGCCTACAATCACACAGCCAGGAAGTCCCAGTGCCCAGACTTGCCCATGAGGGCACGTGATTCCTACTGCTAGCACTTCCAGGTTTTAAGACTCAATGATTCCATGGTCTTTCTTTCCTCCTTTGTTCCTCAGAAAGTAACTCCATAGTGATCAGAATGGGAGCTATGGACATAAGACCAAGAAAGGTGTAACTACCGGGAAATCAGGGTCAGGGAGGAGGTAGGACTCTGAGAAGGAAACTGGAGGAGTGAAGCCAAAGCCAGTGGCACACCTTCAGGATCCCTCAATCCCAGGCTGAGGGAGGCATGGTTGCTCCCGAGGCTGACCAGATTGGAGGATGGAAGGATGGAAGGGAAAGGGAAGGACCGAGCCCTGTGCCGGCACCCAGGGTGGCCTGGGGGGCCAAGTTCTGTGCTGGGGACAGAGGCACAAGGAAGGCCCTTTGGATTCTGGAGGAACTCCCCATCTAGTGGGGTACTGTAATGCCCCCAAATGGATGCTGGCTCGCCTGGAAACTGACCGGAAGGAAAAAGAAATGGGAGAATGAGACAGGGGGTGGGGGCAGGAGGAAAAGCATGAGGACAAAGAGTGGAGTGGCATCGGGGTGGTCTGCAAGGATGGAGATGGAGACCCCTGTCCCCTCCCCATGAGGTCTCACCGTTCAGACACACAGCAGAATCTTCAACGTGTCCTCCTTCGTAGGGCAGGGAGAAGTGAGGGAAGCTGTCTACTCTGCCTCCCACCCCATCAATCCAGCTCAATTCAGGAACGTTTAATGACCACCACCCAAGCACCAGGCAGCGGTGAAGACAGATGGCCGGGTGTCCTCAAGCCCAGTCTTGGGGGGCGGGCGCCAGCGACAGAAATCCTCCCCAGCATGTCCCATGCCCCCCCTCTCACTCTCATCCTTCCCACTCCTTCCCGTGCCCTCACTCCTCTGCCTGCTGGGCCCACCCTGAGGCCTGGGATTCTGGTGGGAAGGGGAGGGAGGAGCTGTTGTGATATGTGGGAGAGAGGGGTGGGAGTTGGGGGCCGGGGAGGGATGTTCCCCCTTTACAGGGGCTGGGGCACCAAGAGAAGGGCTTTTCCCCCAGGCTTTGGGGCGGGAGGGTAGGAAATCTATTTTCCTTGTTTTCCCTTGGAGGGACAAGGCGCCGGAGTTGGGGTGCGGGTGCTCTGGGAAGGAGGGTGGGAGAACATTTGATGGTGGAGGGTCTGAGAGCACTGCCCACCGCAGCCTTCCCCTCTCTGTGGTCCAGGGAGACCTGCCCCCAGCCGGTCCAGACCTTCAGCTGCTGTCTGCCTCTGTTCCCAGTCATTTCAAATTGTCCCGTCTGTTTGGTTTGTAGTTTCCTAGAGTATATTTCTGTCTGTCTCTCTGTCTGTCTGTCTGTCAGTCTGTCTGTGTTTGTGACGTCAGTCTCTCGTCTTCTCTGGGAGGAGGCCTACTGAAGTTTTCTGACAGTCCCACAGTGTTTATGTCAGTCAAGTCTGTCTGTTCTTGGTGTTCTGGGGGAATCCAATCCCGAGAGAGTTTTCTTCCACGAGATCCCTGACGTCCCTTCCCGTGACCCCTTCACAGCCCCGTATCCCTTTCCTTTACCCAGGTGCCCTGCCTCCAGGGGGTAGCCCAGACCTCCCTGTGAATTTCTCTAAGAGAATGTGCCAAGGTCAGAGACGGGGCTGAGGACAAATGCAGGGTCAGTGAGTCACAAAGCCCTTCGGGCCACCCTGGGAGATCCTGAGCTGGGATACAGGGCTCCGAGACAAGCCAGGCTCCAGCCCAATCAGCCTCCTTGGAGTTCTCTGGGGATAAGTCCATTGGCCTCTACAGGAGACCCCAATAAGAAAGCTACATCAGTCACTCAGGTGTCAGGGTCACTGCCGTCCTTGGTGTGTGACCTCACAGCTGACTCCCTCCTCAAATTGCCAAGTTTGGGATGTCTGTCATCTTCCCTGCAGAACACAAGCTGTGAGACTGAACAGGAATCCCTTCCTTAAGCCCCTGGACTCCTCCCCTCAGGGCTGCTTGGCAGCTGGTCACCCACAACCCCACCGGTCAGACCTGTGGAGAGGGGCCACCACCGCCGGAGGCAAGCCCTCAGCCCCGTGGACAGATTGGCCAGGAGCAATTCCTCCCACCTCCTGAAGAGGCTGCCAAGCCCCAGCCCTGGGAGAAGGGGTGCTGCTGGGACAGCTTGCCCAGACACCTACAGAGCAGCCTTTGGGGAATGGGGTCAGGACAAACTCTTGGGACTTGGAGCCTTCCAGGGAGTGATGCTCCAAGAAGTGGGGAGACCCAAAGGACAGCAAGCCAGGAAGCTGGGGGTCCCCAAGAAAGGAGGCCAAGGGCTGGGCCTAAGGGACTGGGGTGCAGGGGTGCAGTGGTGGCCCTGGAGAGGCCTCCAAGGCTGGGCCACCGGAGAAAGGTGCTGAGGCTCTGCAAACCCATAGGCAAACGGCCTCTGCTTGCTGGGTAGCGAGGCTCAGGTGAGAGCTGGGGTGGTGCAGCCCCCAGCAGCCAGCCGGGGGCAGCAAGTGCCTGCCAGGCTCTTTCATCCCCCTTCCCTGCCTCCTCCTGCTGCTCACTAATGACAAGGGCTTTATTCTAGGGAACTGAATAGGCTAGTACTTGCAGCCCTACTTTCCATCCCGTGGCTTTCCTCCCTCTCAGGCTCTCAGTGACACTTGGAACAATGACCCTGGGCTGGCCATCCACCTCCCAGCATCCCGCAAGATGGCAGGCCATTTGTTTCTCTGGGTGGCAACAGGGCCAAGTTGAGGAAGAATGGTCTCTAATAGGGTCTCTAAGGAGGCTTCGTTGGGATGGGCAGGGGGGACTCAGGAAGGGGACACCTAGGGTGGAAACGGAACAACCCCCAGGGGACCATGAAGGGGGCCCCCGGCAGTCTCAACTGACTTACCGCTGGTGTTCAGTCCTTTCTCCTCGTGTACCCCTTACTCCAGGACGGAAGAGGCACTAATATTTCTTGAAAGTACGATTCATGGAACATACCGGGGATGCTGCACTAAGCCCTCTCAAGATTTCATCCCAGCTCTGGGAGATAGCTCTTACTCCCCTTTGTCGATAGGGGATCTGGGATGGAGAGAAGTCCCGTGTCTTGACAGAGGGACCGCGCCAGTCAGTTCTGGAGGCGCAGGTGGAGCTCAGGTCTACCGTCAAAATGCAACGTCTCTCCACTGAGCTGCTGCTAGAATTTTTCTCTTTTCTTTTCTTTTCTTTTTTTTTTTTTAAGATTTTATTTATTTACTTGACAGAGAGAGATCACAAGTAGGCATAGAGGCAGGCAGAGAGAGAGAGAGGAGGAAGCAGGCTCCCTGCTGAGCAGAGAGCCCGATGTGGGACTCGATCCCAGGACCCTGGGATCATGACCTGAGCCGAAGGCAGCGGCTTAACCCACTGAGCCACCCAGGCGCCCCTTCTTTTCTTTCTTTTAAAGAGCACAGAAGAAATCCTTCCAGGCATTTCTTTTGATCTTAAATAACCTCTATTTTCTCTGATTATAAGTTATACTTGCTAGTTGTTGGAAATGTGGAAAATACAGAAATGTAAAGAAGAAAATAATTGAATCCCGTTATATGGAATTAACCACTGTCAACATATTAGGGTACAACCTCCCAGGATTTTATGTTTCTAGGCATGGGATTTTATATTTTCCCTCATTAAAAAGAAAAGAAAAGAGAAAAAGCTGCTGTAGCCTGCACTTCCCACTTAGTGTACTGCGTCCCAGGAGCACTCCAGCCCTGGAGCAGCCCAGCCCATCCACCACCCTGTCCTGGGGGCCCCGGTCTGCACCTACCACCTAGGCCAGCTGCTGTGTGCCCTTGGCCATGGGCTCTGCTGGAGGCCATGCTCCTTGCCACCCTTGAGGAAGGGACTTCCCTTGGAGGATGCTGTCAGGGAGAACTCTTCGTTAGCATTGCTGGCAGTCTCTGTCTGGCCTCTCCCTCTCAGCTCTCCCCAGCCGGCCTGGGGCGCGATCAATGGGCCGCCAGTCAGTGTTTACTCAGAGATTATGGAGCAATTAAATTCCCGATCAATACAGTTCAGTTTTCAAACACCTGGCCAGAGGGAGCATACAGGTGAGAAAGGCAGGACTGCCAGCTGCCAGTTTACCGGGAAAGAGCAGAGGCCACAGCGATGGCAAGGGGACCCCCACGGTCTCTGGGGTGAGGGAACACCAGGATTTCTTGAAAGGTCAAGGCCCTGGACCCATCTTCCTAAATCAAACCCCACTAACTCTAGAGGATTCTGGGCCCCCAGAGAACCAGCCGGATCAGCCAATTTCACAGCCCAGGGGTCTTGGCTCCCTGCAGTCTCCCTGCTTACTCCCGGCCCCTTATGTACAGGGGCTCACTAAGGCGGGGGGCTGGGGTACAACAGGCACCCAAAGCAGCTCAGTCTTCTCTGACAGACTGGGCTGAGTGGGCGGCGAAGGAGACAGCGGACTGAGGGCAGAGCTGCCTTCCAGTGAGAGGACGAAGAACCACCAGACTTGCATGAGCTCCATCTCTTCTGACGGGAAGAAGGGTTTGTGTCCGCTGAGAAAGGGTACTTGTGCGCGAGTTACCTCCTCCAGCTCCCAGCGCAGCCATCCTGCCCAGGGTGCGGAAGCCACCTCCGTGGTTATATGACAGCTCGGCCTGAAGTCCACATGGAGAGTGGGAGGGACAGCAGAACTGGAGAGGGACAAAGGGACATTTTGTTCTCCTTCCTCCGGCAAGGAGAGAAGGGCTGATCTCTCTTAGTTGTGAACACAGAGCTTAACCATAAACCCTGGCAAACTTCCAGAATGGATTTTTTTTAAAAGGTTTTATTTATTTATTTGACAGAGAGAGAGAGATCACAAGTAGGCAGAGAGGCAGGCAGAGAGAGAGGAGGAAGCAGGCTCCCTGCTGAGCAGAGAGCCCGCTGTGGGACTCGATCCCAGGACCCTGGGATCATGGCCTGAGCCGAAGGCATCGGCTTAACCCACTGAGCCACCCAGGCACCCCAGAATGGATTATTAAATCAAGGATCTGTAAGCCCTCTGAAGAGAAAAAGGGAGCTCCCAGGGGTCAGAATTGTTCTAAATTTACAGCTTTTCTTTTTCTTTCTTTTTTTTTTAAAGAGTTTTATTTATTTGTTTGACAGAGAGAGAGAGATCACAAGTAGGCAGAGAGGTAGGCAGAGAGAGGTGGGGGAAGCAGGCTCCCTGCTGAGCAGACAGCCCCATGCGGGGCTCAATCCCAGGACCCTGGGATCATGACCTGAGCCGAAGGCAGAGCCTTTAACCCACTGAACCACCCAGGTGCCGCAGCCTTTCTTTTTCTGACAGGGATATTAGACTGGTGTAGCAGGGGAAAACCTTAAACATAGTGCATCCTGAGTCAGCAAGGATTCTGACAGCTTCTCACAAAATCCTGTGGACGAGATGGAGCTATGGGGGTTGGAACACATTTAGAAAAACTTAGAGCCAGATGAGGAACAGCGCCCGAAGTGCACTGCTGAGCAATGGACTGATTTCAGCCTTGCACGAAGTTCTCTGGCAGGGCCTCGTCCAGCTCATGCCACACTGGGTTAGTAAACTGGGGAGAGCGAATGGGGGAGGGTCAACATGGTCTGCATGGGGAATGAAGACTCACAAACCTCAAGAGTCCAGAAGGATGGACTCAACAAGAGGAAACTGACAAGGGATGAGGTCCAGCATTTAGGTGTGAGAAGTCCAGTGCACAAACACAGAAGATGGAGGGTTAGCAGCAAGGCCTGACATTTTGGTTAACTAGAGCTCAGTATGAGCTAAAAGTGTGTTAAGCAGCTTACGAAGGAAACAGGATCTTCGCGCACACAGCTCCTTGTCCCTTCTCCCTTCTTTCAGTAAACAGGGGACATCCAGTCTCTTGGGGGCACTAGAGAGGAAACAGACCCCAGATTAGTGAGCTAGTCTGTGCAGGGCACCCACCTCTCTATAGCAGTGTCCCCTTTAAACCGGATCCACAATTTAAGAGAACTCTGAATTCCTTCTAGACTAACTATAGGTCTGTCTTAGTCACTGCTGTGTCCCTAGCACCTGGCACTGTGTCTGACATGTAACAAATACTGGGTCAAAGAAAAGTTACAAGTTCAAGAACGTCCAAAGGAGGGTGATGATGAGGAGTGAGCTACTCACGTCCTGAGTGTTCTGGCAACAGGTGAGGTGACTTAGACAATACAGTAATTCTCTCCGTATGTCAAAATCGTCACAGGTGCTGGCGGGTGGAAAGCGACTGCACTTATCGTGTTACCCCCAAAGGCAGCATGAGGACCAGCGGGTGGAGTTACAAGGAACCAGCTCTCAGTTCTGCACAAGGAGAACTTTGTAGTAAACTTTCCTTCTAGGAGAGCTCTGCAAATCAGATTACCCGCGGATGAGCACCCATCAGAAATGATCCAAGGGAGGCTGCTGTGGGGGGCAGGGGAAAGCAGACAGGACTTCCAGAGTCATCCAAGAACCTACCAGTCTAAGTAACGGCCCCCAGGCTGTCCAACCTCTCACAGTTAGGAGCCGTGGTGCCAAGAACACAGAGCACGGGCAAAAGGGCTCTCACGAGGGCAGTGGCAGTGCCGAAGGTGGCAACAGGAAAGACCAGCAGGCCACATGCGGCTGGGACGGAAAGCCATGACTGATTAGCAGTGCCCTCCACGAGGGTTTGGGGGAGTAGTGGCAAGAGGGTGATCTGTTTGCCATTCCTAATCTACACTCCCTCACTCGGTGGTCTGCTTCACGGCAGGTCAGTTTCCAAGCTTATCGCTAAAACCAAGTCCCCAAAACCCCAGCGTGGTCTCTGTGGGTGTCAGGAATGGAACTGGCTCAGCCAGTCTGCTCAGAGCCCAGGACAGAGATGAACCGGGGAGCAGACATCTCCCAGGGACAGAAACAGGTACGTTTACCATCTACTTCGTGGCAGTGGGACCTTGAGCAATTCAATGAACTGGACTATGCCTTGGGCTTCTTCAGCTGCGACACGGGGCCGGTGCCATGTTCCCGCACTAGCTGCTGAATCAGGTGCTAGTACCACCACGAGGGTAGGAGGGATTATGGGCTCCAGGTGCTCAGAGGAAAGCAAGAAGAGGCGGTGCTGAGCAGACATGGGGGAGGACGGTCCAGGCCCAGGAAACAGGCACTTCACAGGGAACACCATGAAGGCGGGGTGACAGGAAGCCACTCCTCCTCCCGGAGCACCACAGGGACCACCACTTGGGCTCCCGGGCCCCACCTCCCATGCTGAGCCCCCCAACCCCCTCACAGATGATTTCTGGCCACAGCCTCCCCACCCCCTGCAATCAGCACACCCTCACGCCTTCCCACCTGCCCATGGAGGCTTCTGGGGAGGAGGGAGCACCAGCTGGTCCTCCTCTTGCAGGTCCTATCCCTTGGCATTGCGGACACTGAAAAGCTCCTGTGTCCCCTCCTCCGCCCCTGGCAGGATTAGGAATGATCTGCTAATTGTGCAGGCAGCTGACTGAGCTTCCTAACCTTGGGAGTCCCCAGGTGCCAATCAGAGCCAGGAGAGGACAGGAGGAGGGGAGGAAGGGGGCAGGGGGAGAAGATGGGAAGGGAGAAAAGGGAGGGAGGGAAACCAGGAAGAGAGGAGAAAGGAGGGCTTGGAAAGACAAAGGAGAGGCAAGGGAAAAGCTCTGCAGAGAAAAGGAATCCTTCCCCAGGGCTGACAGGAAAGGCAAGCGACAGCACCCAAACTTCCACACACAGAAGCTATCCAGCTCCTCTTCCCTCCGCCCCCCAAGCCCCCTCTGCCTCAGTCATCTAAGTCATGCGAAAGCAGGAGACAGGTGACATCTCTGGGCGGCTATTTTGGGGCCTGGCTTTTCGCAGGTGAGGGACAGGCAGAAGCCCGGGACAGGGGGAGGCACTTGTCATTCTCTTCAGGCTCAGCGCAGCTCCCGGGGCGGCAGAGGAGGAAGGCCAGCTCCGAATGCTAATTTCCCATGAGCTCACCTACCTGCAGAACTGGGCACAGGCACCCCTGGGATGAGGGGCCTGGGCCTGAAATAGGGGAGCGGTGAGGAGGAGACACAGATACCCACATGCCTCTTTACATGAGGTTTCAAGCAGGTGGAGTAAGCTTGAGGGTGAAGATGCCAGCCGGGGTCCCTTCCCCAGGACAAAAGCCCATGAAAAATGAAAAGCCCACGGGGTGTGTGGATTGCTGCAGGCTGGAGGGTGGGAGGAGCAGGGGAATAAGGCTGGGCCTGGGCCTGCCCCACCCCCACTATCCCTGACCCCTCCCTTTCCTTCATCCTGTTCCCAATCTGTCATGTCCCATCATCACTTCCTCTGAAATGTCTCTTCTCCAGCCCTCCCTGAGCTCCCCTGGACTGCAGCCTCACCCCTGCCATGCCTTGACTGCAGCCAACAGTTCTCAATGCGTCCCTGGAAGCCCCTACCTCCCGTCCTGGCCACTCTTTTTTTTTTTTTTAAATCATTTTTTTTAAAAGATTTTATTTATTTATCAGAGAGAGAGAGGGGGAGAGAGAGCGAGCACAGGCAGGCAGAGGGAGAAGCAGGCTCCCTGCCGAGCAAGGAGCCCAATGTGGGACTGGATCCCAGGACGCTGGGATCATGACCTGAGCCCAAGGCAGCTGCTTAAACAACTGAGCCACCCAGGCGTCTCCCTGCTGGCCACTCTTGGGTGCTGCCTGCTCAGCCGTCCCTAAACCCTTCTGTGGCACCCTTCTCTGCTCCAGAGCCTCCCTCCAAGGCCCAAATCAAGCACAAAGCCCTGTCCTGTTAGGGGAAGCCCCCACGGGCCCTAACCGACTCGTTCTAACAGCTCACTTGCCCCATCGTCCATCCCCCTCCCTCAGCCCCGGCACATTCCCGCAGCACTGCAGAGCACAGAAAGCTGTGAGAGGCCCTGAGAGTCCGGCTCCCAAGGGCATGCAATCAGAGGGGGGTAAGCAAGGCCCACGGACCCAGAGAAAGCGGACTCTTCACACCCTGTTCCGCAGTGCAGGAGCCTGAATGTGGGGCAAATAGCAATGTCTGCACCCCCAGTACAAAACGGCCCGTTCAGGCCAGCCTCCCCTGGGGAGCCCGGGATACACCATGCTCCCGTTCAGGCCTCTGATCCATGCGCACCCATTTCTAGACCCCAGCAGAGGCCCTGCACACCCATATTCCTACCCCTGCCTAACCACAACCGAGCCCTCCTACGGCCTTCAGGAGGCCTCCCCTGACCACATAGCAGGCATGCAGGTTTCCTCTCCAGCATCCACGTCTTCCTCACTCAAGCAGGGGCCCTCATTTCCTTTGGGGAACCCGCTGATCCACAGGCTCAGGCCCTGCACTTCACGTGGGGCTAAAGCCGGGGGAGTAATGCGGGTAACAGGGTCTAAGCCCATCAGTGTGTCACGGCCTCTGCCCCCGCAAGGGGCTCTGGGATAGGCATGAGAACCCAGCCAGACCAGTGTCCCTCTTTCCTATTGGACCTGAACGTTGAGTGCAGGAGCATCAGCCCTGCTGGAGGCCAAGGCCTTTCTGGGAATGCGGCCAACAGAGAAACAGCAAGCTGGGATGGAATGAAAGAAAAATCCGGTACTGACGACATCGGTTAAGCCCTGCGACTCCATATCCTGCTCCATGGACTGGTTACTATTTGCTTCAGCGGGTTTGGGGAGTTCTGATGCCTACTTATCGTCTCTTCTCTAGATCCCTAGAAGCTGACACGGTTCATGCTACACAGTGAAGAATCAATCCATCTCAGCTTGGTGTTTCCCCCATTCTAGACTACAAGGTCCTTGGGACAGGAACCAGGTTGCACACATCGTCAGGACCCCTCAGGGTCCAGCAGTTTTGGCCCAGGGTGGGAGGTCAGTGGGGTGACCAGGCACCAGGCTGCCGAAAGGCACCCTAAGCTCCCTGGACCACGCCGAGGCTCCCAGGAGACAGACTTCCTGCCCTCTCCTCATTCCATCCTGGGCACAGGGACATGAAACTGTCTACAGGTGCCAAATGCCAGGAAAGGAAAGGCCAGTGTGCTAAAACTCCAGTGCCCCCCGTAGAGAAAAGGCAAGCAATCACAATCCTGGTGAGATAACACAAACTGTTTCTGACAGGTTTGCTTTTTGCCTCTATTTTGGTCGCTGGGCAGGGGGTATCTATCATCTGGGACTGATGGCTCTTAAAGGCCCGTGTCCTCTTGCTAATGTGGTCCCTGGGCATAGTTAGCACAGACATAAGCACAGAAAGGGCACATAGCACTTTCCGAAACTACTGATAGCAAGTTCACGGAGGAGGAGCAGAAGGGCCTACTCCCGGAGGGCACATGCTGACTGCCCAGCCCTCAATCAGGTGTGGGTGAGTGGCAGCACCCACCTGCTGAAGATGTCTCCAGAGACCTTCTGAAGGTACTGCAGGGCATCGGCCACCTGCTGGATGGCCCCCTTCCGCTGCAGGTCCAGGCTGGATGAGGGGCACGGCGTAGGTCTGCACTGCCAACGAGTGCTAGGGTCCTCGTGGGAGTCATGGTGCCTGTGGGTGGGAACCAGAGCATGAGGGCCAAGTGCCAGGAGGACGGAGCCCAGCCCCCAACGTAAGCACTCCCCCACCCCCCCACCCCCACCTGCAACTGTTAGCTGCAGATCTGTTGGCTGTAGGTCACACCTCTGGAGGTGGGGAGTGGGGGACAGAGCAATGGGCAGGAGGCCAGGAGCTCCCTGGAGCTGGTCATCTGATTGATGCTTGTTGCATCAATGAGGGAGGGCAAGTGATAATGACAACAGAGACCAGAGAGAAGCAGTCAGAAGTGCACTGCTCTGCTAGGCACCCTTTCCATCCATTATGTCATTTCTACCTCCCAAGCCTAGACGAAGAAGAAAGAAACCATGGCTGCAGAGTGAAAAAGAGGTTGGAGCAGAGGGATGGATTGAGGGGTGGGGGGGCTGAGAATGTCTGTGTCAACTGCCAAATGATACTCAGGTCTGGAAAAGCACAGGAAATGCAGACTCCTGAGTTCTTTTCACTCTGGCCCCAAGGAACTCAAGACCTGTTCCTGAGACAGGACAGGTAGTGCCTGGTGACTGGGCTCTGCTCCCCCAGGCTACAGCTAAGGGGGGCCAGGAGGAAGGTGGGGCATGGGAGGGTGGGGGACAAGGAGGAAAAACACTCCTTCCAATGGCAGGATGAGGGCAGAGTCTATTTATACTGGGTTTAATTAACTCCTGCTCCCTGGTGCCATTAAAGCAGAAATCATGCTGCACACGGCACTGATTTGATCGGCAAGAGATGTACCAGGCAGAATATTAAGGCTCCGGGCCCCTATAAATAGGCCTAATCACAGCCCCTCAGTAGAAGACGGTGAGGAAGACATTAACCAGAGCTGGCACTGTGCTACAGACCTTTTCTCTCTGGCCCCATGTTGGGGCCCCTGAGTGCAACACAGGTGGAGGTGGGGCAGGGTAAGTGTAACAGGGAGGGCTGAGAAGGCCTCGCGGGGCTTAAAGAATGGTTTGACTTGGGGTAAGTCGCTTGCCTTCTCTGAATCTCTGATTTTTCCCATTTCCCATTTTGCAGTCTTGAGCATGGCACCACTCTCCAAGTGGTTCTTCCCAACGCAAGCACACTATCTTCTCCAAGCTGGAGCTTACTCCTTTGCTCTCTCTGCTGGCTTCCCCAGCCCTTCCTTCTCCCAGGGGTTGTTCCTCCTACCAGCCCTCCGGGGCTTCTCTTCAACTTCTTCTTGGGCAGTGACATCCTCAGTCAGGCCCGAAGCTGCCTAGCATCCTCTTCTGGGCTGGAGAGTCCCTCCTCACTTCCCCACTTCTCTTCCCTCCTATCACATGACCCAAGTGGGGCCAGCTGATGCCGAAGCCAGGAACCTAACCCTCTGAGACCACTGCACTCCTTTCAAGAAGCCCCCCCCATTTATATTCATATTGATGCAAACTTGCTGGCCTTTCTAACCTAATTCTGTACCTCGGTTTTCCTATCTGTAAGCTCAGAAGAGGGTAAAAGATGGAGATACTTCTGTGCACATTTTGAGATAGTTCCTTGTAAGTTACCACAACTGTGTTTGTGTGCACAGGAGGGGGTCGTACGGGGACAAATCTCAACAAGGAAGTAGCAGGTCCACTCAAGAATTAAGAGACTGAGGGGTGCCTGGGTGGCTCAGTCAGTTGAGCATCTGCTTTTGGCTCAGCTCATGACCCCAGGGTCATGGGATCAAGCCCCACATCAGGGTCCCTGCTCAGTGGGGGGTCTGCTTCTCCCTCTCCCTCTGCCTGCAACTGCTCATGTATGCACATGCTCTCTCTCAAATAAAATCTTGAAAAAAGACAAAGAACAAAGAGATTGAGTACAGCTGGTTAGTTGCTTATTCATTCCGTCTCCAGACATCTCCGGATCAGCTACTAGGTGCCAGCCATGATGGCAACAAAGATGAGTAGGGCACTACGCTAGCCACAGAGACAGCCTCACAAACACACACCACATGACAAGTGCTCTAATTCACAATACTAGTGGCTAGGGGAGAAGCCCCAAGGAAGGAGTGATCATCCCTGCAGAGGCTGGAGGAGTCAGCAAAAGGTTCTCAATAGAAATGGCATCTCTCTACCAGGCCCAGCCAGGCACTGGGGAGAGGGCATTCCAGGTAGAAAGACTTGAACAAAGGTGTGTAGGGAAGGGCAAGTAAGTGGTGCTGAGTGATAAGGGTACAACTATCCTTGGGCCATTAGCAGGAAAAAATTAAAAAGCCAGATTGTGATCAACACTGCATACCTCAGCAAGAAGTTGACTCCGAAGCCCTTACGCCCAAGCTGTCCAATATGCTAACCTCTAGCTGCACGTGGCCTGCCGGAGTGGAGGGTGGTGTAAGTGCAAAATGTAAACCAAATTTCAAAGACTTAGTAGGGGAAAAAAATGTAGAATGTCCCATTAAAATTTTTATATTGATTACAGGATGAAATGACCGAATTTTAGATACACAGAATTAAAGAACATCTATTACTAAATCGATTTCATCTGTTTGTTTGTTTTCTTAATATTTTACTTACTTATTTGAGAGAGTGCGCGCCAGAGCGAGCTCAGGCAGGTAGAGGGGCAGAGGGAGAGGGAGAAGCAGGCTCCCCACTGAGCAGGGAGCTCCACGCGGGACTGGATCCCAAGGCTCTGGGATCATAACCTGAGGTGAGCGCAGACGTTTAACCGACTGAATCACACAAGCTCCCCAATCTGTTTCTTCTTACTTGTCAAATTACAAGTGGGGCTCACGCCGTATTTCTATTTGATGACACTACCCTACAGAATATGGTACAAACCATAAGACTCCATACCCGCCTCTCAGTGCTGTTTAATCATAGAAGTGCACGGACTCCTTCCCGCAAACCGTCCCCGGCCCCCACTCCCAGGGCCCTCAGCCGCCCAGGTTAACAGCCAGGCCGGAGGCAGTCAGGAAGCAAGCCCGGGGAAAGCAGCGAGACAGGTCACCTAAGAGGGGCCGGGGAGGGAAGGGAGCTGCTGCAGGGGGCTCCGAGGACTCGGTCGAGCCCGCTTGCAGGGCCCAGGGGCCAGAGGATGCAAAGGGCCGTGAGGGTCACGGGACCGGCGGGCCGCGACGGGGAGGGCGAGCTGGCGCCCGGGGCCCAGAGTCCCGCGGGCCGGCAGGGCCCTCCCCGCACCCCGGCCTCGGCCTCACGCCGCGGAGGAGAGCGGCTCCAGGGGTGCTGGCGAGCGGGGAGGGGCCCGTCAGACTCGGGGCAGAGGCTCGGCGCGGCTTCCGGGCGGGCGGCGCGGCGGGAGGGTAGCCGGGTCCCAGGCCTGTGCGGACGGCGGCCCCCGGCTCGGCGCCGGGCCTCCCGGGAGGAAGGAGCGCGGCGTATCCCAGGCCTCGCCGCCTGGCCCGGCCCTGCCCGGCCTCCCGGAGTCCCTCCCTGCCCGCCTCGCCGCCGCGTCCCGCCCCTGCACAGCCCCGCGCAGCCCCGTGTCCCCCGCGCCCTCCCCCGGCCCGCCGCCCGCTCCTCACCTGCCCGCCGCCTGCCGCTGCGGCCGCCGCGCTTCCGACGCGCGCGCTCCGCCGGGTCCTGGCGCCGCCGCTCGGCCTCTCGGGACGCTCGGTCCGCTGGCGGAGCTCTGCGCAGCCAGTGGCGGGCCCCCGCGCAGAACAGGCCGCCCGCGTCCTCTCGCCGCACCCCTCGCGCCTGTTGCGGGGCGCCAGGCCGCCGGGATCCCTCACTCTTCCCGACGCCCCGTCACCTCCCCGCCTTGCGCTCAGACCCGGCCACGCGCTGCCCGCCCCCTCCTTCCGTCCGCCCCTCAGCGCCGCCCCCGCGCCCGACCCCGACCCCGACCCCGACCCGGGACCGGTCCTGGCCCCGCCCTCCCTCCGCCCGCGTGCGCCCGGCGGTGCCGGCTCGGCCTCCGGGGCGCACAGACGGACAGAAGGTAGAGTGGTGGGTGTGCGGCGCCTGGGCTGGTGGTTTCCCGCGTACAGACTTTCGGTTTCTCTCTGCGGTTTCTCCCACCGCCTTGGACTCAGGCTCCCCTGCATCCTCTGCCCAGCCAGGCTTCGGGCTGCATCGGCCAGCGGTAGCGAGAACCCTGGCAAGTCGCTATAGCCGGAATCCCCGGCCTCTCCATCAGATCACCCTCGGTATTGCACCGCGCGCCTCATCCCCCACGATCCCCCCGCGGCTGGCCCCTCGCCCCGGCTGCCCTCAACAAGAATCCTGTTGGTCGGCAGAGCAAAGAATTACCTACCCTCTTAGGGATTTTCCATCCGCTGCCCCGACCCCCGCCTCCCCACCTTGGCTAGAAATCCCCCCTTGGCCATGCTGTGTTTGCAAGGGACCCTGCTTCTGTACCGAGGTCTCTTTCCCCCTCTGTTGCAAAGTCCTAAATAAAATCTCTTCTTACTGCTAACTGTGCAGCTCTAGTTTTCTTTGACACGTCAGTTCGGAATGATGAGAAAGTTCTGGAGACTGGAAATGGTGATGGTTGTACAGCAATATGAATGTACGTAATACCACTGAACTGTACGCTTGAAAACAGTTAAGATGGTCCATTTGTGTTATGCACGGGTTACAACAATAAAAAATAAAGCCAGATGGTATTTTAACAGACTGAACAAAAATTTAGGTATATAAAGAAAGCATCCATCCAGAGATCCTGCAGTGGTCCCTCCTGAAATCCATTTCTTTGTCTCAAAGTTCCCGGCCCCTGTCTTTTGGGGTTGCCAGATAAAAATACAGAACACCACATTAATTTGAATTTCAGATTAAAAATGAATATAGAGACACAGATACCCCAAAGTAAGCATGAGACATATTTACACGTAAAACTTACCATTTATTTGGCATTCAAAATTAAGTAGATGTTTGGTATTTTGTTTGCTAAATCTTGCAAACTTCCTCTCTTCTTAAGACTGTCTGAATTTTGTCCTCTTTCCCAGCTGCTCACCCCCATCTTAGAGTGAGGTTAAATTGTCTTTTTTGGTAAGCACATTACAGTGTCTTGCTGGCTGCAGCATATGGTCCCTACCCATGATGAGGAAGAGATGGGTTTCCACCTGTATTGTAAACTGAATGTGCCCCCCCAATTAATATGTGGAAGCACTAACCCCCAGTTTGATGGTATTTGGAGAGAGGTCTTTGGGAGGTAATTAAGGTTCAGAGAGGTTAGGAAGGTGGGGTCCTCATGATGAGATTAGGACCCTTACAAGAAGAGACAGCAGAGGGGTACCTGGGAGGCTCAGTGGGTTAAAGCCTCTGCCTTCATCTCAGGTCATGATCTCAGGGTCCTGGGATTGAACCCTGCATTGGGCTCTCTGCTCA
Source organism: Mustela erminea (assembly GCF_009829155.1). Taxonomy (NCBI): domain Eukaryota; kingdom Metazoa; phylum Chordata; class Mammalia; order Carnivora; family Mustelidae; genus Mustela; species Mustela erminea. The sequence goes on along the minus strand of NW_022476399.1, from coordinate 57,615 downwards.
GTTCTCCTGGGATTGAGCACCGCATTGGTCTCTCTACTCAGCAGGAAGCCTGCTTCCCTTCCTCTCTCTGCCTGCTTCTCTGCCTACTTGTGATCTCTGTCAAATGAATAAATAAAATCTATTTTAAAAGAGAGAGAGAGAGAAAGAGAGAGAGACCAGAGAGCTGGCTCTTTCTAGCTCTCTCCACCATGCAAGGACACAGCGAGATGGCCATTGCAAGCCAGGAAGAGAGTTCTCACCAGGAACCAAACCTGCTGGCACCCTGATTTTGGATTTCCAGTCTCCAGAACAGTGAGAAATGAATGTATGCTGTTTAAGCCACTCAGCCTACGGTATTTTTAATGATTTTATTTATTTATCTGACAGACACAGTGAGAGAGTGAGCACAAGCAGGGGGAGCAGCAGAGGGAGAGGGAGCAGCAGGCTTTCCGCTGAGTGGGGAGCCCGATGCAGGGCTGGATCCCAGGACCCTGGGATCATGACCTGAGCCCACAGCAGACGCTTAACGACTGAGCCACCCAAGCACCCCAGTATTTTGTTTTTGACCAATATAACCTGCAAACACCTTTTCTCCTCACTCCACCTGAGCGATGACTGAGCAGGTTCTTAAAGGTATTTTAAGGTTTTCAAAACACATCAAAGAAGGGGAAGTGTGCCCTTCAGAAAGGAGGGCATGCGGGCTTGGGGCTCTGCCACTCATTCTTTGTGCAACTTTGGGCCAGACATCTAATGGGGGTTGCCCCATTTATAAATCGGGCTGGAGAGTGCTGTGGCTTGCTTTCTTTTGAGAGCTGCAAAGAGAGGCTATCAAAGCACTTTGTGGATGATTTGTAACAGAAGGAAATTTGTATGTGCCCCAAGATGTTTGTTTACACACATGTGCACACACATGCTGCCGCCAAATACCAAAACTGGCTGTTTTCTCACAAAAGTGCTGCTAGGCCGCTGCCCCCTGACCCAGACCACCCAGTGCACCCTCAGTTTACTCTCCAGTACATAGTTCTTTACCTAATTCACCGAGAGGCTCATCCCACACCTAATTTTAAAGATTTCCTAGTAGCTAAATAGCAAAGACCTTTCATTTCAGTCACTCAAGCTGCAGTGGGAATTCTCGACCTCAGAGCAAAGAAAAGCTAAATGTCATCCTACTGTGGGAAGGCTGAGGCCCACCCTGCCCTTGCTGGCCTGTGGTGCGGACTGCATTGATTCGTGATGCCCAGGATAGGGAAACCACAGGGACAGCAGGGGACCGAAGGCTGGCAGGAGCTGGGGGCAGGCGAGGAAGTGAAGTGGCAGCCTATGGGTACCAAGTTTTATTTTGGGGTGATGGTAAGGTTTGGGAGTTACACAGAAGCTGTGATTGCACAGCCTCATGAAGGTACTAAAGTCCACTGAATTTTTCACTTTAAAATGGTCCATTTTATATGACTTTCAGCTTACTTAAAAAGAAACAATGTGGGGTCTAAGAAATGCTGTGTAAGCGCCAATAATTCCGCTAATGCATTCCTGGACTTCCCAGACGGAGGGCCCAGCCTGAGTCTTATCTACGCTTTGGTGGCCTCCTCGGCCCGTGTACTGGTTGTGGGATGGAATCCAAGAATTCAAGAGCTTGAAATCACCTCAGAGGTCATAGAGCCAGTGCCACAGGCTGCAGGCCTTTTCTGTGTGTCAGAGGAGGCTGAAGAAGACACAACGGCCTTCTTCCCCTCCACCCAGCGAGCAGCGCTGGCCCCAGGCCTTCAAACAAGTCCGGAAAGTGACTCTGAAGCAGATGATTGCCAGAACGTGGCCATGTTTCCATACAAGCAGTGAGGGCAGCATAGGGCACGGGAGCCCGGAGCATTCAGTAGGGATGGCTTTCAGTTGTGCCCAGTAGAAACCTTGCTCCGGGGTTTAAGCGTTAGGAGTTTCTACTTCCACGTTATAGGAGAACACGATGGAGGCAGCACAGGGCTGGGATGGAGGCTTCATGGTTCCTTGAGGAAGCTGGAATCTTTCATCGCTGCCTTAGCACATGGCTGTCATCTTTATGGTTGTAAAATGTGTGCTCTGTTCCTGAGCATTGCGTCTGAGTTCTAAGTGGGAAGAGAGGAAGCATAAAGGAACAAAGGTGTAAGGGCAGATATGAGCCCAATTAATTCTCTCTCTTTTTTAAAAAAAGATTTTATTTATTTGACAGAGAGAGACACACAAACAGAGAGAGAGAGGGGGAGAGCACAAACAGGGGGAGTGGGAGAGGGAGAAGCAGACTCCCCACTGAGCAAGTATCCCAACGTAGGGCTCGTTCCAAGGACTCTGGGATCATGACCTGAGCCGAAGGCAGATGCGTAATGACTGAGCCACCCAGATGCCCCTGACTCTCTTTTTAAAAAGCTCTCCTAAAGGGCTGCTTGGGTGGCTCAGGCAATTAAGCATCTGACTCTTGATGCAGCTCAGATCTCAGACTCAGGGTTGTGAGTTCAAGCCCCACTTTGGGCTCCAGGCTGGGCGTGGAGCCTACTTTCAACAACAACAGCAACAACAACAACAACAAACCAAGTTCCCTGAGAATCTCTATCCATCAACTTCCTGTTCCATTTTATGGGCCAGGACTGGATCGCATGACTCTGCTGGCTCCAAGGAAGTCTTGACAAATGGGTATTGTTAACTGGGTGTATTGCTGTCCTGAACAAACTGAGATTCTACTAGGGAACAAGGGAGAAGGAACAAAAGGCAGTCAACTGTGCAGCGTCCGCTAGAGCTACCTCGGCCTGGGTCTAGGAGTTGGGGGGTTGCTCAGGGAAGGCTTTCTGGAGGATGTGATGCCAGAGATGAAGTTTAAAGGCAAAGCACGAGTTACCCCAGTGAAGCAGGGTGCAGTTATAGGCATTCCAGGAACATGAGACAGCAGGGGGTACTAATTGAGTACCTAGCTGCCACATCAAGCCAGAATTATCTAATGGCTTGAGCATGATAGAAGTTTACATCTCACTAATGGGACATCCAAATCAGCTGGATGGTTCTCCCTCACGTTTTAACTCAGGGACATTGGTGCTTTCCACCTGAGGCTCTGTCATCTTCAGCATGGGGCTTGCAAGTTGGCTGCTCTCCTTGGAAGGGGAAAGAACATGAGGACCTTGTGTGAGGTTTGAAGGAACATGCCTGGAAGTGGCGTACGTGGCTCTTGGGCATGTTCCACTGGCTACAGCTTGTTCCAGTGACCACATCTAACTGGAGGGGAGGCTGGGAAATATGGTCTGTCTATACTCCCAGGAGCAAGAGCTAGGTGGTTTGTGCAACAGAGGTCAGGAGGTGAGGAAATGTACACTGAGGAGTGGAATGGGGAATAGGAGACAAGACCGTGAGCAGTTCGATGTTGCCGAAGTTCAAGGAAGAGAGAGGGGGGTCTCGATGAGACTGAAAAGTAGGTGGGAACCAGATCACAATACTAGGTACCATTTTTGGAGCTCCTACTCTATGCTGGGCAATGCGTTTGGTAGTTTACATATATAATCTCCATTATGTTGGGTATCTGAGTTGCGGAGATGAGGTGAGGGATCGCCTATGTTTGTCTCACATAACAATCCTATTTCTTCTATTTTATTTTTTTAAAAGATTTTATTTATTCATTTGACAGACAGAGATCACAAGTAGGCAGAGAGGCAGGTGGCAGCGAGGGGGTGCGGAGGGGTGGAACCAACTCCCTGCCGAGCAGAGAACCAGATGCGAGGCTCAGTTCCCTGAGATCATGACCTGAGCTGAAGGCAGAGGCTTTAACCCACTGAGCCACCCAGGCGCCCCCTATTTCTTCTTTTTAAAAAAACATTTATCTGAGGGGCGCCTGGGTGGCTCAGTAGGTTAAGGCCTCTGCTGTCGGTTCAGGTCATGATCTCAGGGTCCTGGGATCAAGTCCCGCATCGGGCTCTCTGCTCAGCAGGGAGCCTGTTTCCCCTCTCTTTCTGCCCTCCTCTCTGCCTACTTGTGATATCTCTGTCAAATAAAAAAATATATTAAAAAAACAAACAAACAAACAAAAAACCATTTATTTGAGAGAGAGAGAGAGATCAAGCAGGGAGAGGGGCAGAAAGAAAGGAAGAAGCAGACTTTCCTGCTGAGCAGGGAGCCCAATGCAGGGCTCAATCTCAGGACCCCGGGATCATGACCTGAGCCGAAGGAAATACCCAACCGTCTGAGCCACCCAGGCACCCTTCGAATAACAATCCTATTTCCTAGCAAGTGTATAGAGCTTTAGTGTATGCAAAGCAAAAGTACATGTACGATACTGAATACTTACAAGAATCTGGTGAGGAAAATATTCCCATCATCCCTATGTAGAGTTGGAGAAAAATGAGGCTTTGAGAGGCTTAAGAACATGTCCAAGGTCAGGCAAATCCACCTCTTAATAAGCACTCCCATCCACTATATTATATTACCTTTCAAAGAGGGTCTCATGCGTCCTAGTGAGGAGTCTGGACTTGAGCCAGCATGTGTTGAAACCTTGGGATCATAGCCAGTAGATTTGGAAGAAGCTGACCCTTTCTAATGCCAAATCTGGGTTCCCTCAGATTTGTTCAGGCTTACCTGAATCCGTGGCAGCTGGCAGGAAGCCTTTCATGAAACCATGAATGCGTTCTTCTTGGGGAAGCACATGGCTCTCCCAGGGGAGGGAGGGCTTACTTTTCAGAGGGAGGGTACAAAGAGCCTCAGTGCCGCTCTCTGAACCCAAGAGGTAGCTCTCTTGCCAACCATGACTGTAGAGTCCAGAACTGGGGGCAGTAGGAGAGCTGTAATGTCCTCAAGTAGGTCGTTTTGGGCTCAGAGAGGGGGACTGAAGCTCTCCATCCCTCCCCTCCGTCTGAAAATGGAGCCCTTCCTCACAAGCGAAGAGAGAGAGGGGGACTGGAAGCGGGGCCACAGGGAAGGCCCACTTACCCATTAGGCACAGTAACACGATATTTTCAAGGGACCGCAAAAATATTTTAATTAAAATCAGAAGAGAAAAATGAACCACAGATCCAGGAAGATATTTTAATACATATGAATATGTTCATCTATATGCCAACAGTCATAAAATCTAATTTTTAAAATTTTTTTATGGAGTAAGGTCCTCACGAAGGCAAAAGTGCTCAGTTTATGAAAGTAATAAGGAGGCTGGTAAGTGAAAGTGATGGGGAGATGGGGAGGGGTGTGTGCATGCGTGTGTGTGTGTGTGTGTTTTCAAGCCACAGATTGTGGCCCCAGGACTTTGGGTTCTCATGTCTCCAGCTTTTGGACTTACTATGGTCATACTTAGAGCTGCAGGCTGCCACTGTCCATCCCGCTGAACTCCACATATGACAGGCTCTAAGAACCTGGAACTTGGCCCCCAGGGTCCCTGCCCTGTATGGGTCTGCATCACAGGAGTTGCGCCCCTCCCTTCCTGGCCCAGTGTCCATAGCTCTTTTGGGGAGAGTGTCAGTGTGTCTGGTGTGGGTGGGTCACTTGGTGGAAATGTGGCTGGAAGAAGAGGTTGGGGTGAGATCACCAGTGCTCCCGAGTCCACGCCAGTGGACTTTATCTGAGGAGTACTGGGAAGTCACTTATGCTTTTGGAGCCAAGGACTGATATGAAAGTATCTACATTTTAGGAAGTCAAACAGGGATGATAGACAGGAGGGAGTGGTCACTGGAACCCCAAGGGAGTCATATATATACCATGCTCCCCAAGCCCTATCATGTCTCTGAGCACAAGTCAGATTCCGACATAAGTGACCCTCTCTGATGTGAAGCTCAGTTCCTACACACAGGTCGCTCTGGTCCTGGGCACATGTAGTATTCCTCTGAGCAACTACTTATTCCCCCTACTTCCCAAAGACTTTCATTTGTCATGCTCACATCCTGTGTTCTCATGGGTGGAATAAGCCCTGGGGATGGCCTGGGTCCCTGTGTATGTACTGGCTTAATGTCATGTGACCTCAACGCAAGCCTTCACCTGACCCCCTTGTTCTGGTGCCACCCACATTCTTTTTACCTTCTTGAATGGGCATCCCAACCCAGGACAAGTTTTTGAGACCAGTGTCCCCTTTATGTCATCAGCGACCCTAAGTTTCTCTAGGCTAGTGGGCTGCCATTCAAGGAATCTGTTTCCACAGCTGAATAGTGAGCCCAAGAGAGCTAAGATCACTGGGATCCCTCTCCCTTCTCCCCTGCCCTTCTCTTTACAGGAAGCTATGCAGGTCACAGAGTGAATCCCATTCACGTAATTCCTGTTCAAGTGCCAGGCTGCCTGAAATCTGACCCACTAGGGACAATAGTTTCTTGATGTAAGGTCAGCCCAGCCAGCTCTGGACACTTAAGGATGACAGCCTATATCTTGAGCGGAGTCATGTTCTGGGCACTGGAACAATAGCCTTCTATTCCGTGTGGGACTAGGATTGAAGTAGATGGTCTCTATGTGAAATAGATGGTCCTTCCAAGCTATGACAGCCAGGATGAATATTCCAACCTCTTTCTTTAGACCATGTTTACAGATCGGGTACAAACAGGGAAACTGTGGCTGGGAACATTCTTCTGATGCTCAGCCATCACATAGAGGTTTTAAGTACTCGGGATTCTACTGCTCCCTGATAAAGTAACCAAAAGACAAATTTACACAAGGAGCACTGGACAAATGTCTGCCTAGGGCATGCCCCATGTTGTGGCTGGTACCTCCAAGGGGTCTGCCTGTAGGTGGTAAATATGTATGGATTCTTCAGAGGTCACAGATCCCATGATTTGGTGACACCCCCCCCACAAGACTGAGGCTCTGTTGTTGCTCTGGTGGGTGGAGACCAAGTGTAGGAGGAAGCCTCAGGAAGCCAGTTTGCCTTCATCTCTCTCCCTAAAGTTTGTGAAAGCTGGCCTGGAGTTCTCGGAAAGACCATGAGATCTGGTGGAAAAACCCTACTGTTTCCGTTTTGTGAAGACTGAGGTAGCCTAAATGTTGAGAAGCCCTTCCGCAGGAATTCTCCATGCTGTTCTTCTGGGGACTCCTTTGGGACTCCATGCTGTAGGTCTCCAGCTCAGAACACAGTCACCGCAGCTGTCACCGCTTATCAAGGACTACTGTGTGCCAGACACTGCACTAAATTCTTTGTAAGTTATATTTATTCCTCATAGAAGCCTTGCAAGGAATTATTTAGATGCCCATTTTGGGGAAATAGAGCCACCAAGAGGTTAGATAACTTGCCCGAGGTCACATAATAAGTAGCAGAACCAGGATTCTAACTCACGTCTTCCTGACACCAAAGCCCATGTTCTTTACCCTCCACTATATGACCTTAAACTTTGCCATATTGATGACAGCAGCTCTGGGTCTCCAATAGCCACCTGGTACCACACAAGTCTGTGAAGAAGTCTAAGGAGGGAAGGCAAGGACAAGATCCCCTTTCTGATACCTTTCATCATGTACTCGGGAGGGCCATAGTCTCTCAGTCCCTTTGCATGGAAGTGGACAAAGGCAGAGTTGGTTCTACCAGCCAGAGAGCCTGGAACCTTGGGGCTGGTGGGTCTTGGTAGACTGGCCTTGGCACTGGAATCCAAGCTCCCAGAATTCTAAGCTTAGGGATAAGTAAGCTCCCATCAAATGACAAGTAAGGAAACCGACCCAGAAGGAAGAACAAATTACCCAAGGCCACAGAACTAGTTAGAAGCATTGTGTATGCGTCAGTGTGTGTGTGTGTGAGTGTGTGTGTGCGCACATGCACACGCACATGTGTGTATACAAATGCATGTACGTGTGTGTGCTGGGGATGATAGTATAAGGGGTCTCCTAATTCCCAGGTCCTATGAATGAGTTCAGGAGAAGGCCGTGGAGTCCGTCTCTCCCCAGAGGGGTGGACCATAAAAAAAGGCTATTTTTAAAACATTTGTTTTGGTTTAACACAAGTAGTTTATTTGGGACAGGTGACTCCAAGAACCGCCAATGTAGGAGTAGGGGATGAAGAGAAGGAAGCCAATCCATGTTCATCACTGCTTTGACTGCTGGGCACTTCCAGGAGATGGTGTGGAATGTGCCTTGGGTTATTCCTCAAGGGAAGAGGAACCCCGGGGGTGTTATCCACCTGCCTCCATTACCATCTGCTGAGTACTGCTACTTGGAGGCCTCAGCTCCCCAGAACCTCTTCTCAAGCACACTCCAGTAATAAAAGAAAGCAAAGGGCTACTTTTAAAGGCGTTTGTAGCCCCTAGTAGCTACCAGTTCTCTAAAGAGTCTGGAAAACTTTTCGAGTGAAGAGGCCTGGGCATGAGGACCAAGGACAGTCTGTAGGAGAGACGGATGAGACTGAACGGTGCCCCCTGGAGGCCGGTTGTGATAGGAAAGGGAAGGGCTATTTCTGTGTGCCCTGCAGAAAGAATAGGGAAGTCCTACGACAGGAGTTGAAGTCCGTTCTTAAAAAGAATTTCTTGATGATACCGGTGAAAAAGACTTATCAGACTTCTGGAGCCAATTCAGCTATGCACCTTGATTAGTGGCCATACAAGAAATGATGGAGCCAAGAAACTTCCCCAAGGATGATTTCCTTAGAGGATTTGAGGCTCCTTGTGGCTAGGGCCAGCCAAAGAGCTCTCCTTTATGGAGGCGATGAGGCCGGGCAGTGCTGGGAGGAGAGATGGAGATGGAGCGACAGGATTTCTCACCCACCCGTGGTTGTTCTAGTACCAGAGACCAAAGTTGGGTGGAAGCAACAGGAAGAGGTCTCTTCTTTGGCATGATTTGGGGCACTTTCCGTGGAGGCAAAGCTTCAGAAGAAGCAAGCCCTAAGGTCTCCCGGCTCTCCGACCAGGGCCACCCCACCTCTTGAGCCCCTGCTCCTTATCTGTAAAAAAGGGAGATGGGAGGGCTGGACGAGAGGGCCTCAGAGGGTTCCGTCCAGTCCTGATCTTCTATCTCCGTCTGCTGTAGGGGCATCTCTATGGTCCTTGCCCTCCCTGCAGGTCAGTCATCATCAGGTGTGAACTGAGCACCTACCACTTGCCCAGCACTGAGTGGGGAGCAGGGATAAACCGGACTACAGACCCTGGCCTCTAGGGCAGGATGGATGTGGGAAAAAAGAATTAATACTTACTGAGCAATGACTCTGTGCCAGGCAGTGTGCTAAACAGCTTACACATACTGACTCCTTCACCCCTCACCATAACCTCATAGAGGAGGCAAGCGTAGCTCCACTAGACAGAGGAAAATACCAGAGAGGGGCCCGGAGGAAAAGCAACTGAACTGAGGCTGGATGGTGGTAAAGCTTGAATTTGAGCCCATGCTGTAGCCATAATGCTTCTCCTCCTGTGGACCAGGAAGGGACTCGCTAAGCACAGCTCCTAGTGTGCTTACAGAGGAAGTAGTTACAGCTAGAGTCACCTGGAAAGGCTTCATGGACTTTCAGGGGTCTTCGCACTTGGCCTTGAGGGAGGGGCAGGACCTGTAGACCAGTCAGGGAGGGGGACGACCTGAGGGTGCTAGTTCTCCAGGATGGGCTGGGTGTGGGGGCTCTAGCCTGCTTTGAGCAGGGAGGTGGACAGCAGCTATGGCCCAGCCTGCTGGTATTTCCATGGGAAGGAAGGAGGGGCCAGGAGTCAAATACAGTTGCTGCCCCAGACCCTGCAGGGCAAGCACCCTCCTCTCCATAGCCCCAGCCCCAAAGAGCTGATGTCCGTCCACCCAGCCGGAGGGGTTTCATGCCCAGATCATGCCTGTAAGGATCATTCCTTCCCCCACAGCTGCTGGGATGGTGTAAAGACAGAGTGGGTTCAGTGTAAACCAGCTTCTTTCCAGTTGCTTAAGCCACTGGTCCGGGAACTAGATGACTGATAATGATGATCCTTAACACTGATATATAGGAGGGACCATGAGTCAGGCACTGTTCTGAGAACTTTAACTAACTTAAACCTTCCAACATCCCTATGAGAAGGTACGATCATTGTGCCCATTTTATAGATGGGGAAACAGGTACAATGAGGTCGAATAGCCTATTGAGGTTCGCACGGCTGATAAGTCAGAGTCCAGGTCCCAGCCCAGGTGGTCTGCTCTTCCCCACTGTGCCACACTGCTTCTAAGCACCGCTGCTTCTTCCCTCTTCCTGGGCTACCCTTCTCAAATGTAGGTTCTCTCTCCTTGCCTGCTGCTCTCCCCTGCCAAGGCAGCCCCTCCCTAGAGGTGATGGCAGGAGGCACCCCCACGAGTCCCCACCACCAGAAAGGCCCATCAGTGCCCCAAAGGTCAGGCCGGAGTGCCCAGTCTCTCTCCTCACCCCCGCACTCACATGCACCCTGTCCCGCTCTCCCCTAACCGAGCACGGTTGCCTTTTTTTCACAACGATGGCTCCTGCACCCAGGCCGGTGGGGGCATGGAGGACTCCGTGGTGGCAGCGGCGGCGGTGGCAGCCGGCAGACCCAGTGCCCATGCCCCGAAGGCTCAATCCCAGGAGCTGCAGCAGGAGAAGGACCGGCCGGGGGCAGGGGGTGCCTCCCTGAGGGCTGGCTCCCACCGTGTGGCCTCCCCAGGCCGGCACCAGCTTGCCCTGGCGATGGTGCTCTGCTCCCATGCCCCTAACGCCTCCGATTATGAGCTCTCCCTTGACCTAAAGAATAAACAGGTACCCAGGGCCTCCGAGGGGGGCGGGATAGGTGTGAGAGGGCCCTGCCTTCGGGGGCTATCCAGGGTACCAGGGATCTCCCCACTTGGGCCCACCTCTGTTGTAGGCACACTTTTTTCGCCACGACTTCTCCCAGATGGAGCTGTCTTCAGCCCGTCCCTGGAGCCCAGTTTGTCAGGAACCAGCCTCTCCTTGGCAGGGGTCACACCTTTGCAATGCCAATCCCCTTGGTACTGTGTTCAGGGCCCTGTTCCTCTCGCAGTGAGCCAGAAGCTTAAACTGCCCCACCCCCAGACCTTGAGGCAGGTGGCCCACTGTTCTCTGGGGAAAAAGTGAGAGCCTCGCTTACGTGTCCATGGAAAGGACAAGCTCCGTGTGTAGGCACACACAGGTTAAAATGAGGTGCTAAGAGAATGGTCTCCTCCAAGGAGATTGAGGATTCCCTGGATTAACCAAAGCTCCCCTACTGGAGAACAAATCCCGTGTGTGTGTGTGTGTTTGTGTGTGTGTGTGTGTGTGTGTACTTATGTACATATGCTTAGAGAAAAACATCATGACTAGATATTGTTTTTTTTTTAAGATTTTATTTATTTATTTGGCAGAGAGAGAGAGATCACAAGTAGGCAGAGAGGCAGGCAGAGAGAGAAGGGGAAGCAGGCTCCCCGCTGAGCAGAGAGTACGATGCAGGGCTCGATTCCAGGACCCTGAGATCATGACCTGAACCGAAGGCAGAGGCTTAACCCACTGAGCCACCCAGGTGCCCCGTGACTAGATATTGTTAAGAAAGAGCATTGAACTTGGAGCCGGAGACATAGGATCCAATCCTTGGTCTTGCTCTAGTTAACTCTGTGACTTTGGGAATGCCAGTTATGCACTCTGGGCACTAGTTTCTTCATCAGCAAAATTGGGCATTAGACCTTGAATCATCTCCAAGGTCCCTTCTAGCTCTATAGTGTGTAGGTTCTTTTTTTTTTTTTTTAAGATTTTATTTATTTATTTGACAGACAGAGATCACAAGTAGGCAGAGAGGCAGGCAGAGAGAGAGAGAGAGGGAAGCAGGCTTCCTGCGGAGCAGGGAGCCCGATGCGGGGCTTGATCCCAGGACCCTGAGATCATGACCCGAGCCGAAGGCAGCAGCCCAAACCACTGAGCCACCCAGGCGCCCCATAGTGTGTAGGTTCTAAAGAAGCATTCTTTAACTCAATGGGCAAAGTCAGTCTTAGGAAGGATAGCTAGTAGGAAGATCACTAAGACTGAGTCAGGCCATACCAACCTCACTTCTTTCCTTCTGCATCAAGGTCAGCTGTAGGTGGAACATCTGGCTGTCAGCAAAGTATTTAAAAAATCCCCCTTGATCGATATGTGAGCAAGAGAGGAAGCAGAGTAGATGACAATATAGTCAAGTGGGTTCTTTTCAAACAGAATTCTTAAAAAAAAAAAAAAAAGTTGTTTTTTCCATCAAGGCCAATTCCTGGGGGAGGTGAGTGGTGTGCTGTCCTTGGTCCTGTTCTGTTCGACGGGTTTTGACAAGGCACTAATTTCTGATGACACAAGGCTGAAAGGGGACAGCAAATACCTCGGTGACAGAATCCAAGATTTTGTAAAAATCTTATCCAGACATAAAGATTTAAATGAAAAAGTACAAATGAAATAGGGAAAAACATCTAAAGTTCTCTTAGCTTTGAAAAGCCCACAGCATTTGTACAAGATGGGCAGGCTTGGTCCTGGGAGAGAGACCTTAGGGCTTCCGTTGACTATAAGTTCAAAAGGAGTCAATAACCAGGAAATCAGGTGCCAAAGTGAGTCCAGCAGTGCACAGCAGGGTAGATAAAGCCCCCTGGATAAGGAAGCACCTGGCTAGAGCCCCACACTGGTTCCTGGTCAGGGCCTATCTGGAGCCCATCCTTGATTCTTGGGGATGTGTTTAAGAAGCAAGTAAGAATGCTGAGGATTCCAAGGTTCTCCCAAGAAGGAAAAGAGGATTGACTGGATTCATATGGAGAAATTGTAGACACGAAAACAAGTTTTAAATATGGAAGAGCTGGCATGTGAAAAAGGGATTAGATAAATTTTTTATTATTCCAGACAAAAATAGTGATACTAACATAAGAAAGCTATAGGAAAGGAAGCTTTTAGCTCAATTAACAATTAGAGCTGTTAAAAATATAGAAGGCCTTGCTTGTGAGGTAGTGAGTTTGTGTTACTGGGAATGCCCAGGCAGGGGTTGGCAGACAGTCCATCTGCAACACTACAGTATGATGTAGCTGGTCAGTTGGCCCAGGGAAGATGTCGCCTCGGTTCCACAAGACTGTGCTCCTTGAGGACAGAGACCTTCTCCCGTCCATCTTCGTACCGTTCCCCCAGCACCTAGCAGAGGGTCTTGGACATAGGAAGAGCTCATTGAGTGAATAATATTTGGATAACTATGGTGTGAAAAGCAACAAGAGGGTGAGGTAACAAGAAGAAAATGGTCCCTACTGGCCCCCAAAGAGAGTGTAGTTCGTTATAAGGAGTATCGGGCCAATAAAACTGAGGGAAACCTGTGCTTCAACTTGGGCGGGAGAATTAGTTTAATTCTGAGCGACGATGGCAGATGGAGAGTTGCTCTGATCGGTATCATGGACCTTTTTATGGTGGACATCATTCTGATAGACGGTTCTGCATGTCGGACCAACAGGAGTGGGGTGGGAAAGGTGCGGGAGGGTTGGCAGAGGGTGTGACAGGAGCCTTTGTGTTGAGTGAACCCAGCCTCGGGGAACAGCCCACTCCCCTGGATTGAGTATCTGGGTCAAGCATAGATGGGAGGGAGGTAGGAAGAGGGCAAAAAGTGAGGGGTTAGAGAAAAGTGATTAAATATGCGGCACACATTCATAAGAGACTGAACTCAATTTCTGTCTCTTCTGCAAATGAACTGTGTGACCCCTGGCAGGCTGCTTAACTTCTCTGGGTCTCCTTTGCCTCCTATCTCTTTGGGGCTTTGTACATGCTGTTCCCTCTGCCTTTACCGCTAACATTCATGCTCCCCTCCTCACTTGGCACTTGGCCTCAATTACTCTTTATTTTACTTTGAGACAGAATTGTGGCTTTCTTTCCTCCTCCTGGCAGCTTTCCCTGTCCTCCCAAGCCTGTGTTGGATGTCCCTTCTCTGTGACCCTCCCACACCCAGCCATTCCCAGTCATAGCCCTTCAGTCCTATATCCTCATTCCCTGTTGATCTGACCACTCCTTGAAGGCAGGATGCATGACTAAATAAAATTCATCATTTTATCCCCAGTGCCTGACACAGTGCCTGACATGAAGAAGATGCTCAGGGATGAAAAGGGGAAAATACTAAGGGAGCTGAAGAGGGAGAGGGGCATAAGACCTGAGGCCAGGACCTGGCTCTGCTTTGGGTTTCCTTGAGATCTAGGATATGGTATTCTGATTCTGTCAGTCCCACCAGATGCACAAATACTGTAGCACTTGGACTGGAAGGATCTTGGACAGTCATTATCTCCCTAGCCCACCAACTGCTGGTCTTGCTCCATCAGCCAGTCCAGAATCCTAGGCAGTTTCTGTGGCTTCTCGCTCCTCCACATCTGCTCCAACCCAACCTCCACTGCTGCTACATGTTAACTATTTCCCCAATTCCCACCCTCTCCTGCCACCCCCACCACTCCCACCCCAGGGCAGGCCACCATCCTCTCCTGCCTGAGCCCCTGGGTGGGGGAGGCCACGTATTCCCCTACTTGGAGCTGTGCTTCCTCCAAACTGATCTCCACGCTGCCACTGAGCCCTCTTGGAGAGCACATCTGATCACGGTATCTGTCTGAAAGCCTTGCATGGCTCCTCTCCGTGTGCAGGACAAAGACTTCTCCAAGGTCTCCTACCACCAGACACAACTCCGTCTCCTGCCCCGCTCCCAAGTGGGTTTCCAGCCATTCCCACTTGCCTTGCTCAGACCTCTGTGCTGTCATTTGCCTCCAGGCCTTGGCAGATTTTATTTCCTTTGCTGGGAATACTCCCCACTTGTCCCTCCAGCACACGTCACTTGGGAGATCTCTGCTCATACTCCGCATCTCAGCTCAGGATCCCTGAGCCTGGCTGTGTGCTTTCACGGAGTGCCCCTCTGATGACTCTGTGCCACCTGAGAGCTGTCCCACCCATAAAGGCAGGGACTATGTCGTTCTCAGGGCTGTCACGGAGTCGAGCAGACTGTGCACAGAACACCTTTGTAGTCTCTGTGGGGACTGAGCACTGCTCAGAGCTGTGTGTTAGATGATATACAGCTCTTGCCCACCTTTGCTTCCCAGCACCCCGCACAGTCCCTGGTGCCTAAGACATGCTTCACACTGGAGGAACACAGCTGTGAAAGAACAAACAAATGAATGAATGAAAGAACGAATGAATGAATGAATGAAAGAATGAATGAGTCCGCCCCCCGGACATCCCTGCTTCCCAGCCCCCAAGGCCTCTCCTCATACTCACACAGTGGGGAGGTCCTCCAGTCTGGCTTCTCCTGTCCTCCGTTCCCTCCGCCCTCAGCTCTGTCGCTTTATCTCACAGTGGTCCTTGAGGTTACAACATCCGGGGACAAAGAACATGTAGGTCCTATTAGGGGGTCCTTTAGGAAAGTGGTGTGGGGAGGATGCATAGGGCAGCCGAGTGAGTTCCACATTCATCCTTGCTCTCGAGGGAGTTCGGATCCTGTTGTGTGCCTCTGCTGAGGAGGACCCTGTTGGAGCCCATGTGGGATGTCCAAATGGCATAGTCTCTGTACCATCCAAGCCAGGGGTCCATGTGGCGGTCATCCATAGCAGCCAGGCCTTGACCCCACATCAGGTCCTGGGTGGAAGTCGTGTTTTCTTTTTTGGACAGCAGTCCTTTCTACAAGTGATCTCCCCTACCCGAGCCTTGGGGTCCAGCCTCATCCGTGAGGTGATCACCCTCTCAAGGGGAGAGGTGGTTGATTATGTTTCCAACTCTCTGGTCTCAGTTTCCTCATTAAAGAAACAAGAGGTTATTCTGGAATATCTAATACTCGTTCTTCCTCTGAAGGTGAGAGTCCCACCATGGCCCTGGACGGCATCAGGAGCAAGCCTTCAGATGATGGTGAAGGCAATGCCAGTCAAGGGTTGTCCTTATGTCCACCTGCATCCAATTCAGGGAGCACTATCGCACAGCTGCTATGTGCAAGGCCTGGGCCACCACGCTACAAAAGACGAAGTTCCTGGCCTCAGGGAGCTCGCTCCAGGGGTGGGCGCTGACATGTAGCGGGTACTAAGTAGCACTAACAGCCCTAATCTGGGCCAGACGAGGTTCTAAGCATTTCTTATGCATTATCTCCCCAGATCTGCAGGCTATCTCGGTGAGCTAGGGACTACTGCTACCCCCATTTGAGGAATGAGGGGACTGAGGCTTAGCCGTAACAAGTAACTCACCCAAGCACACGTCCCTAAGTGTGTGTCCGCAGTCCAGCCAAGACTGGGACTCACAGTCTTTGATTTTATCCCAAGTCTTTCACAAGAGCAGCAAAGGGGTAGATTCCAAGGAAGCGGTGGACAGCGTGCTGTGGGAGCACTTGTGACAGCGAGGAGCCCAATCTGGGGTTCAAAGCAGGCTCCCCACAGCAGCAGCTCTCCCTGAGGCAGTCTCTGTGACTGAGGAGGAGCAGAGTCATTAGTATCCCCCAACCCTAGCTGGCTGGGGCCCAGAGAGTTTCCCAAGAGCATCCTTACTCCTAGGCAGGCCTCAGTACCCTGTTGTGTCGAGCACTTTCTGTGTTTTGGACAGCAGACAGGGAGGTGGGAACACAGGGAAGACGCAGGGGTCCCATCCCGACAGGTGCCAGGTGCAGGCCAGCTTCCCCTGGGGGCTGCCATTAGCATCTCTGAGCTTCTACCCGCTCCCACCCCTACTGTCTGCCCCTAAGCCTCCTGGAAGCCTTCCCTTGCCAAGTTCTGCAGGCTCATTCCAAGTAATGTTTAAACATTCTCAGCTGGGAAATCTTGGATCCGAGGAAATCCTCGCTCACATGTGAAAGCCACCCCCCACCTCGGGCTGGCTCCCTCCTCCCCCAGCCTGACTTGGCAGCCTTCTCTCTGCGGCCTCCTCTCTCTGCGGTCTTCCTGGGGCCCGGCTGCGGCAGCAACCTGAAAAGAGGGAGCATGTTCTAATTAACACTGAGAGGCTCATTAGACAGACAGAGCCCCCCAAGCCCCCCTCCACCGCTTCTCCAGGCAGAAGCTGAGAGATTGCTCTCTTGGGAGGAGGCGAGGCTACAATTACCCATGATTCATGGGGTGTAGAGGGAAGTGAGCTGAGCTGCTCTTAGGCCGGTGGGCCCAGAGACCTTCCCTCCCTGGGCCCACTCCCCACTTACCCCCACCCCCGTGTCCATCTCTTTTAGCTCTCTAATCTGGCACCGGTTAAGAAAAGAAAAGTGTTAGGGCGCTTGGGAGGACCTGGCTGGGTAGACAGAGCTGATCTGGGACACTGCCAAGTTCCCGAGCCCTGGATGGGGGCGAGATAGTGGAGGGAAAGGGGAGAATGCAGCATTTGACTCCAAGCCCAGATCCGGAAGAGAGCCTAGATTTTTATTTTCCCTGGGATATAGGAGAGAGTTCAGTTTAGTTCCTGTCTGCAAACATTTATTAAGCCCCAGCCATGGCTCCAGCTCGATGCTGGGCCCCAGGAATGTAGAGACATAATACCATCCTGTGTGTAAGGTACAGTTTGTGGAGCTACAGAGCGTGGGCCATAAAGGACGGGTAAGAAACAGTGGGGGACAGTGCAGGCGGGGGTTGCAGCAGGCACAAGGCTGGAATAAATGGGAGATGGTTGTGTTAAATGTGCTGGAACAAACGGAGAAGATCCAACAATTGGATTCAAACACCACAGTGAGCAGTTGCTCCTTGCCAGGCTCTGTGCTGGGAGCTGAGCATGGATCAGAGGGCTTGAATAACTTCTGCTCTGTTCGAGTTGGGGTCAGTGAATAGGAGAGAAGCGTGGGTTAGATAAATATCCCCGTCGGGTTGGGGGACTGAGAAGGCTTCACAGAGGAAGCACATTGGAGGCAGGTCTCAAAGAAAGGGAAGAATGTTGCAGACTGAGTGACTAGGCTGAGCCAATGCTCAGGGCAGGAAAGCCTAGCGTGGGCTGGGGGAAGCGCAGGAGTCCAGCCAGTGTGTACGCAGGCTTGGCGTAGGAGTAGAAGATGGGAGGGAGGCTGAGGCCAGATTGCTCAGGGTCGGAAGGCCAGCAGGAAACACTTCTACTTATTCTGGTTGATGCTCTCAAGCAACGCAAAGCCTGTGTTCACATCGGCTCTTCAAGACCCTTGATCAAGGTCATGTAGGGTGGATGGTAGGTGTGAACAAGAAGCAGGAAGGCAGTGGGGAGGTTGCCAGAGGGTCCAAGTGGGGAGCCAAAGACAGCCTCACATGGCAACAGTCGGGTCAGGTTGATGCAAAAGGTATTGGTGTGGCAGGGCATGGAATAAAGGCTTTGAGGCTGACAAATGCAGAGGCCGGGGTGAAGGAGAACCCATGGTCAAATGCAAGTTTCCCAGCTTGGAGAATGTAACAGCCAAGGCTCTGTATGCAAAAAAAGAAGTCCTCGAGAGCTGGTTTAGGGAGGTGGGGGAAGACAGGGGCTTTGAATAGGTGTACAGGGGGATCCGTGGGTTGTTGGAAATGCAAGTCTAGGATCAAGCCTAGGAATGGAAATTTGAGAGTCATTCCCATCATCATCATTGTCATCAAATAGTTACAACTTACTGTATACCTATTATGTGCCAAGCGCTATACAAACAGTTCAAATCTCATAACAAGGTACAGGATAAGCAGGATTAGTTTCATTTAACAGATAAGAAAGTGGAGAATCAGAGATGTTAGGAAACTTGCTCAAGGTCAACCAGCCGGGAAGAAGCAGATCTGGGCCTGAGTATCTCTCCTAAGGCTTGTTCATCAGTCCATTAAAGTAGAGTGAAGTTATGATAGGAAACAAGGTTCTCACATAAGAGGTGAGAAGACATTAGTCTGTAGATGTTGCCACAAAGGCTCTGCATGAGACAGCTTCCCTCTTAATTAGTGCCTAATTATCACTTACCAGAGGCTGCTCTGACGACGTCCAACATGGCAGTTATGGAATGTCCGGAAGGTCTGCAGAGTGTAGATGGCCCACGTGGGACTCGTAACTGACATGCGTAGGGGTTTCGCGGTCAGAATATAGGATGAAAGGGCTATGGAAGCAGGCAGACCAAGGTAGACTGGGTGGTGAGAGCTGAGGACAGAGTCTCAAGGTGATAAACACACCAAGAACTGTGGAAAAGGGGCAGAAGGAGAGTGAAGGACGGACCATCAGGTTTCATGATTAAAGGTCTCTGGTGACCTTCCTGAGAGTCACTTTAGAAGACTGATGGGAGCAGGAGGCAGACCCTGAGGAGTCGGCGCACACAGGGTTGGGTTGGCTGTTTGGCACTTGTTCATGGAAGGCGGCAGAGGGTATAGACTAGTCTTCCAAGAGTTCTGGTGGCAAACAGAGAAAAAGAGCCTGGGCCAGTGCCCCAGAGCAGTGAAGTCAAGAGGAGTTATGTTTTCTCCTGGGGAGATCTGGGAGGGTCTGTAGGCAGGTGGAAAGGAGCCAGTGACACAGTAGAGTTCGGAAATGCAAGTGAAATACATCAGTTCCAGGAGAAGAAAATTATGGGTTAAGTTAGGGGGGTTTTTGAGAGTCACAAAGATAACTTTGCAATTAATTCTTTAATGTATTCAGTAAATATCCACTGAAGTCCTACTGTGTGCTGGGTGCTCTCTAAGCACTGGGGATAAAGGAGTGAACATGGCAGAGTCTGTGCATTCGTGGGGCTTACAGTCTAGTGGAGAACTTGATGGGAATAGATTCAAGATATTCAAAATCTGGTTTTCTTCTCTGCTTGGGTGACACTAGGACACAGGCTGGTAGAAGTCTCCTCGGCTTAGCTCAGCCTTCTCTCTCCAGGTAGGATGATACTGTGCTAGGGAAATGGACATCTTTCCCATTCTGGAAGCATTTCAGGCAATGGGGTTTCATACCTTCCCTCTGTTGCCAATAGCATCTCATAACCTGAAGAGAATGCTCTTGGGCCTAGCGTTTCCCTCAAAGCGTGAGTAGGCCAGGTTAGAAAGAAGTAAGAATCTCTGCCTGGTGTCTTTTTCTCCTGGTCCTCCAGACAGAAATTGACGGAAGGAGGCAATTAAGTGGTCACCTCCCCTCAGTTTGCACCTTGGAGGGCTCTCCTGCCTCGTTAAGGCCAATTGGCCATTCCAGACCTCAGGGAACCTGCCAGAGTTCTGCGGGGACACTGAGCTGAGCCACAGTGATCTCTCCCCTCTGATGTGATTTCTGTGAAAGCAATAACGAAATGCCTTTGAGATATCAGGAGTTTCTCTTTCTCTGGAGATCCTGGGTACATGATGAAACCCTGTAGGCAACAGTCCGAACGTTCCAGGAGGCAGAACTCAGACAGCCCGAGATTCCCGCCCCCCTAGTGCGCACATCCGTATAATTCCCTTCCATGGGAAGTGCTGTGGGACTAGAGGGCATAATAAGGTATCCCTCCTGTAATTAGGTTACCACTCAGTTGACCTTAAGTGAATCAAAGGAAAATCACCCCAGGCAGCTTGACCTAATCAGGTGAACCCTTTAAAAGAAGGTGAAGTATCAGAGTCACTCTCCTGGTGGCCTCAAAGGGCCAAACTACCATGTGGCAGAGAACATTAGGTAGCTGTGACTAAGGGCCTCAGCTTGGAATGTCAAGCAGCTGAACTTAGGATACCTACTGGCCACTCAAATCTTAGTGAGATTCAGCTCCCCCCCCCCCTATTTTCAGAGAGGACAGCCAGACTGAGGAAGATAGAAAGCATAAGGCCACTAGGTCTGGGGATGGGGAAGGGCCCTGAATGGTGAGACAGAAGAACCGAAGATAGGATTGATGTCATGCCATTTTACCCGGGATCATCGTGGGGGTTGGGGTTGTGCCTGTCAGTTTTCCTGGGCTAGAAGGATGCCTCTATTGGTCCGGGGGTAGGGGGGCACCCATGGGGAGGGAACCCAGTGGATCGCTAAGGTTGTGAGAGGCAGTCACTCCACCTGCAGTGGCTGGTGAGCCAATGTGGCTAAAGGTTATTGGCCACAGGGGGAAAGTCTCTCTGGTTCTTTTCTAAGAGGTTTCAATAAGGGAGAAAGAGTGAGAGCATTGCCACATGACGGGGAGAAGTGGCCACAGCAGGAGGACAGAGCTGGAAGGAGGCGAGTAAGGGCCTTGAAGAAACACCGGTCCCTTGCCCCAAGTTTTCCTGGGTTCACACTGCCCACGTGAGGTAGCATGTGCCCACCAGCCCCACCCAGCACTGCCCTGATTGTACAGCTCCTGTTGTTGGGAACAGAGGTGGCCCAAATTATGGGGCACCCATAATATGGGGCGCCCAAATTATGGTAGCCTGGAGGGACTCCCACTCTTAAAATGTCCGTCCACCCACTCCTCTGTCCTCCATCTATTACATTCACATTTATTGAGCATCTACTATGTGCCAGCCCTTGGGCTGGGTATCAGGAACACGTTGATCAATCCCCAGTCATCCCCTTATGATGATCCCAGGGTTGGGAATTTCCGCAATGCAGTGATGAGGAAGAAAGGTGAACGGGAGGAGCAGCATTATTTTTTAAGCATTCCTGTTTAATTTTTAATTTGTTATTGTTTTAAATGTGCACACAAGTAGAAAGAATAGTGTAGTAAACTTTCAGATAACCACCCCCCAGTTCCAACAATTTTTGTTAATATTGTTTCCTCTAATGGTTCCAGTTTTTTTTGATGGAGTATTTTAATACAAACTCAATATCCCGTGTATTTCACCCATAAGGACTTACATACAGATCTCTGATATGAACGCTTTGAAACAAACAGCTATCTGATCCCCAAGTGCATCACCCTTACCTCTGCCCGCTCCACCCCCCGCCCCCCGGAAATCGCCAACCGCTGGGAAGCCAGTCCTATATCCTACACATCTAGGAGTCTTGACAAGGATCTGGTATCCCAGGCCATGACATGCAGGAGTTTCAGACTTTGACCCTTTAGTCCCCCCGCACCCGCTCTCTTCCCCCGCCCCAGGTCTCACCGCGCTCTTCCTCCTACCTGTTCTTGCCACAGATTGAAATGCTAGAACACAAGTACGGGGGCCACCTCGTGTCCTGGCGCGCCGCTTGCACCATCCAAACCGCCTTCCGCCAGTACCAGCTCAACAAGAACTTCAAGAAGATCCGCAACTCGCTCCTGGAGAGCCGCCTGCCGCGACGGATCTCCCTGCGCAAAGTCCGCGCGCCCACTGCTGAGAGCCTGGCGGCCGAGAAGGCGCTCGTGGAGGGCTACGGCCTCATGGGGCTGCCACTGGTGCGCTCGCCCTCCCTGCCGCCCACCTTCGCGGGCACGCTCACCGAGCTGGAGGACTCCTTCACTGAGCAGGTGCAGTCCCTGGCCAAGTCCATACACGACGCGCTCAGCACTTGGAGCCTCAAGACCATGTGATCCCCGCAGGAGAGCGGCGCCTACCAGCTCCACCAGGCCCTGCACGCGGGCGCAGGGCCGCCGGGCCTAGAGGCCTAGATGCGGGAGCTCAATAGTGCCCGCCCCGCGCCCGCGCCCGCACCGGCGCCGGGGTGAGAGACCGCCGAGGCCGCCGTCCTGCCCCAGGGCCAGGGCAGTACCTTCATGATGGCTTTCCGGGACATCACCGTGCAGATCGCCAACCAGAACATTGTCTTCTCCGCCACGGCTCTGACGGTGGCCAACTGTCTGGGCACACAGACCGCCCAGGCCCCGCGGAGCCCGCGGCCGGCAAAGCCGAGCAGGGAGAGGCCCCGGGGCAGGAGGCCTCGGTGGCCACAACCGCGGCTAAGGGGGACGTGCCCGCCGAAAACATCCGCACAGAGGCCGGAGCCAGCGGGTCCCCGAGCACCCACCCTCCTGGGGCTGCTGTGGAGGCGCTGGTGGAGGGGGCCACGGTGGCGGCGGAGGCAGAGGTGGCGGAGTAGGGGACTGGGGAGGTGGGGAAAGGGACTGAGGCTTAGGCTGGCGACAACTCGGAGCCGCTGAGCAGCAGCAGCACGTCCACCAAGTCGGCCAAGTCGGGCTGGGAAGCCTCAGCCTCAGCCTCCAAGGAGGCCCTGCAAGCCATGATTCTGAGCCGGCCGCGCTACCACTGAGAGAACCCCGCCAGCTGCAAGTCGCCCACGCTCTCAAGGGACATCCTGCGCAAACGGCTCTACCGCATTGGCCTCAACCTTTCCAACATGTGAGTGAGCACCAACTCGGGAGCTCTGGGGAGACCCGGGAAGCTCTTGGTCGGCGGGGAAGGGGCAGCGGCTACAATGGCATCATCCCAGAGCCCTGCCTGGTGACATTTGTGCCGCACCTGCTCCTGGAGGTGCTGGGTAGGGATGCACGTTTACTTTTTAATGGTTCACAAATTTATGTTCAGGATTAGCGACAAAACAACACATCAAGCCCATGCTTTCAGCACTATTCCTGCTTACTAGGGCTTGAAAAGTGAGGGAATTGAAAAGAAAATGCAGTATTAAGTAATAGTCCAGGTCGTATGAGGATTGAGACGAAATCCTTCAGGCAGACCCGAAGCCAAGGAAACAGCATCGTCTCAGGGGGATGACGTCAAGGAGGGAGCAAGGAGGAAAACGAGGAAAGGCAAGGGAGGGTCTGGGTGGGTGAGAAAGAAGAGAAGGAGCACAAGGAATCCAGGTAAAAGGCAGGAGAAGGGCGGGGATAAAAGGGGGCGGCGACAAGGACACAGAGGTGGCACAGAAGTGAACAGGAGAAGGAAAGCAGGAAAATGAACAAGGGTTTTGGTTCAGAGTCCCCAGCCAGAGCCCCAGCCAGAACTGTCCTTGCAACTAGAATGTAGAGAGCCGGGGGCCAGCAGTGTACACGCACCCCTCCCGTGGAAATCCCATCTCCACCCTCCGTTCACCCCTTCCTTCAGAGCCCCGAGCCAGGAGATTGAACATCTCTCCCAGCCATGTGTCCGTTCACTTATTCACTCAACTGTCACTTATTGAATGCCGGGCGCGTTGACCATGGAGATGAGGAGGACACATGCCCTGGTCTCCAGAAACTTCTATTCCAGGGAGGAACAGCTACTGTTCCCGGCTCACCTTACATAAAACATCTGCAAACTTCCTAACAATATCTAGAGATGGCCTTGTTATGCCGTTTTACAGAAAAGAACCAGGCTCAGACAAGTAAGGCGAGTTGTGAGCTCACACTCATGCAGACCCTGGGATCCCTCAAGACAGTGGTTCTCAAACTCTCTGTAGTAAAGGACCAGTCTGGGTTTTCACCCACTAAGTGGTGGCTGATACTTTTGTGAAATGCAATAAAAATGAGTTGCTAGAAAAACAATCACATGCTTGGTTATCCCAAAAATGTCAGAGTGCTATAAAAGGTTCTAAACGCTTGCTCTCTGTTTCTGTACTTAGCTTCTCCTGAACCAGTCAGATACAGTTCAGGGAACAGCATGGATTTGCAGGCCATACTGTGAGCACATTTGCCTAAAAACACAGTACCTACATCCACACGTAGAGACTAGAGCTTGAGAAAGTGAATGATGGAGAGCAGGATTCTTGTGTCCCTGTGGCCAGTGCGGTAGGAGAGCTCCCCTCTGCTCCCCAGAGCCCTGATTCTGGGGCGAGTACTGCATACAGACGACAGAAGACAGACAGGGTGGAAGGGCCTTTGTGACAAGCCTCCGGGCCTTTCAGGGAAGACAAAAAGAAACCTCTCCATTTGCTCTGGAATTCTCTTCGTCTGCCAGACCTAACTCCTTCTCTCCCCATGCTATCTTCACTCCTGTGTGTGTATTAGGGTGGGGGGTGGGGGTGTTCAGGAAGACGAGGTTCCTAGGTGAAGTCCCTGGGACAAGGAGCCTGTCTGCAGCAGAAGGAATCCTGGCTTTTAGATGGAATTCTTCCCAGAAACTTCCAGGCACTTCTGTAGCTTCCCTGGGTTGGAAGAAAGGGAGGAAGGAAGTCGTGGATAGCCTTGGCTCACTCTCTACTTCTTCTTCCCACCTCCACTCCCACCCCCAGAAACCCAGACAAAGGCATCCAGTTCCTGATCTCCTGAGGCTTCATCCCCGACACCCCCATCGGAGTGGCCCACTTCCTGCTCCAGCACAAGGGCCTCAGCTGGCAGATGATCGGGGAGTTCCTAGGCAACAGCAAGAAGCAGTTCAACCACGATGTGCTGGAGTGAGTGCCCCTCTCCCCACGCATGGCCCAGGGTCCCACAGGACACAGGGGAGGGAACAGGAACCCTGAAGTCTGGGCCCGTTGCTGTATCTTGACCAGCCTCTGTTTTGCCCTCCTGGGGTCCTACATTTACTGAGCTGGCTCCAGGCTGGGTCCCACTGAAGGCACCAGGGGTATAGAAATGGTCGAAGGAGACGAAAAGACCACCCTCCCTGCTACCCTGTGGGGCCAGAGAGGAGGACTGGGTCTACACGGGGACTATCTCTGCCTGGTGAACAGACCCTCAGCCCACCACCTTGCTGCCATCTGCCCAGCCCCGGAGCCCCCACTGGCTGTCTTGCTCCCCATGTGGGTTCAGTTTCATATTGGTGGAGGCAAACACAAGTCAGGAAAAGGGAGTTAGATGGAAGGGTTTTAGAGCAAGAAAATACAGTGATTCCACAAACATACGTTTACCACCAAGATCAACAGATGTGGGCAGGATGTGGGCTTGGCTTCACTAGTGCTCTTGGCTCTGTTCACATGGAGGCGTGGGCAGGTGAGAGCCCCCAGGTCTGGGGTGGCATCCTTGGGGCCTCGAAGCCACCTTGCCCCTGGCAGAGAGAGAGGGTGAGGCCCCATAAAGTCTGCTCCAGACCCCCTTCTTGAAGGTCACCATGCTGTCGGAAGCCTCTCCCTGGGAAGTCAGCAGACGTGTTTCTTGGGGGTTCTGAAACAATCTCTCCCTTTCGTCTTGCTCTTGGAGCAGTAAGGGGCTGCTGTAGGAGGGACAGGGGTCTCCTGCCCGAGGGTTTGGGAGTAGCCTGACTGGCAAGATTGTCACTGTGCCCGGAGCGGGAGCTCGGAGACCTGGCTTCTGTTTACGCAGTAGTCTTGGTGCTGTGTCTTTGGACAAGTCCCTGCCCTGGGGGCCTGCGGTTCTCTGCCCGTGGACTGGAGGGGGCTGGATTATGAGGGGTCATCCCGTTGTCCTCTGGAATCCCTGTCACGTTCCTGAATCCACTCAGTCTAACTGAGTACAGTCCGAAGAGCAGGGGCTTGGACATATCTGAGGGACCTTGAAATCCCAGGATGCCCCTTAGTTGACGGAACTCAGTCCCCCCCTCCATTTGGACAACCAGACCCTCCCCCACTAGTGCTTGAGATGCTCTGAGGGAGGGTCTTGCAGAGGAAAATGAAAGGATAAGTGTGCTTCCTTCCTCCTCCTTTCTTCTCCCTCTCCCTCGCCACCCCCCCCTTTCTCCTCAGCATCAGCCCTGCTGGGTAGGGTGCCCTGAAGGGAGACCCTGAGGAAATGATAGAAAGAGGAGAAAGATCAAGTTTTCTCTGTCTCCTTTGCACAGGCTTTCCCTCCATCTAGCTCATCTCTCCGGCCTTTTCATCTGCTTTTGTCCCCATTCCACTCCCCCTCCCTGCCCTGTTTCTGTGGGAGGGTGAGTGGGGGTGTGCTCTCCTCAGTGTTTCATTCTCCTGGCTCCCCGTGCCCCTGGGGGACTCTGCTTTGTCTCTCTGCTCTGGGGCTTCCTGCTTCACTCCCAGCCCTGACTGACTGTGTCTCCTCTGCCCTCCCCAGTCGCCCTGTGGCCTGGCCCTGAAATTCTCACCTGCGAGGTCCACGGTGACCTGGCACACTGGGATCGCGCAGTTTTCCGGCAGCCCCGGTGGTGCGGGCGCCTGGCAGCAGGATGCTAACTAATTGCCATCCTCCCTGGGAGACCGAGTGTGTGGGCTGGAGACAGGCAGCCCCTGTGGGGAGAGGCGCCGCTGGGAGCCTGGGACCAGGCTGGCAGCTGAGGTGGGGAGCAGGCTAGGGATGAGGGGGCAGTGTGTTGGCAAGAGAGAGCTGCTCCTGACAGGGCCTGCTCTGAAGCCTGGCTCTGCTCCTCTCGTGCTGGGAGGCCTCCTCTGGGCCTCGGTTTCCTTACCGGGAAAGCGAGCGAGAGGGTCGGGCTGTGCGATCTCCAAGGTCCCTTCAACTCCGGTGACTGTGAGATCTTATGTATTCCTCGGTGTCACTGTCTCACACTGGGATGGTTGCAGAATCGTTCGCCCTAAAGGTCAAGGCCATGCTTTGTCAGGCCACCAGGCCATCCCAGAGCAGCCCGCAGGCTCTAGGGCCAGGAGCTCACAGTTCCTGCCACAAACACGCAGTGCCTGCTCCGGGCTGGGAATGAGGCTGTGCTGGGCATCCCTGCGAGTACAGGATGGGGGCAGGGAAGAGCAGGCGTGGCCGTGGCCTCAGGGGAACTCACAGACCCTGGTGTCAGTGGGAGAGATGAGCAGAGGAGGGTAGACAGGGAGATAGGGAACATCCCGCAGGCCTAGGGGTGTCAGGAGAGTGGAGTGTAGAGCTGAGCCCCCTCCGCCCCAGTGGGTGCCTCGGACCCTTGTGCTTTATTCGCCGGCACACCCAGCCTCTGTGCGGAAACAGCACTGAAGGGAACCTCTTCACCCAAGTCCGAGTTGCCGCCTGCCTGGCTTGTCTCCTGTAGGGTGTCCGTGGGAGATGGGAGGCAGGAAGGGGGCAGGCACTCACAGGGGAGCCAGATGCTGGGGTGCGGGGGGGGGTTCCCTGCCACTCAAGCCAGCTCTCCCACCACCTCTGGGCATCTGCTGCCCCTTCCTTATGCCCACCAGAGAACACACACAATAACAAAGTCACCGGTGCCATTTTGTCCAGGCCGAAAAGGCTTCATTGGGATTCTGCACAGCGTCCCTGCCCCCGCCTGGTGACATTCAACATGTCTCAACCATTCTGTACAAAGCTGCTTGCTGAATAAAAGGACATAAATCACCCATCCCGTTGGAGACTGAGACAGTCCCGGCCACTGCACTCTCCGAGATGTTGCTGGGCAGGAAGGGGAGAGGGTGGAAGCTTCTAGGAGGGGATGGGGTGGGACCCCGACCCCCACCACCTACGGGACTGTGGAGAAAAGGAAGATAGAAGGGGCCAAGCAGAATCCACCTCAGCTGCTGGCCTACGTCTGAGCGCCATGGATTCCATGACGTCGCCTCCGGAATCGGGCCCTTGCTGCTCTAGGAAGCTGATCTCTTCGTCCCTTAATGCCCTGACTCCGTAGCAGATCCGTTCCAAGAAGAAATGTATTTAATCAGGGTGTATTGAATTAGTAGAAGGCATCCTGAGCTCCAGAGGCCATGTCCATTCCACTGTTTACCTGGGAAGTGTTTGGTTTTTATAAAGGAGAAAAGGGCCTGTTGCCATGCTTGTCAAATGGGGACAATAGGACCCACGTCATGCAAATTACAGTTTTAAAATGTGTGTAAAGTGCTTATGTCAGTGACTGAGGCTAAGTCAGTTCTTTACGAATATTAGCTATTTCCATTATTATCTTTCTCACTTGAAAGCACAGGTCGGTAGACGCCTCCCCAGCCTGGCCCTGGCCCGGTGGGGGGATCCGTCAGATGCCTCAGGTCTGGTGGAGATCAGGTCCACTCCCCAGACAGCAAGAACTTGCTGGGGCTTGCTAGGGAGGGAGGGGAGCTCATTTGGGGGCCATCCTGCACTCTGAGGAAATCTTCTCTGGTGCTGAGACGAGAGGGGCCCTGGCGGCCTGGCCTGAGGAGCCAGACATCAGCTGGAGTTAGGATCCTGGGGCGCTGGAAGCTTCTCCCTCTCAGTTTTCACATGGCTGGGAAATCTGGCTCTGCTCTATTTCCCTTCAGAAATGTTCGCCTCGGCAGTTTGAAGGCCAGTGAAGGTGGGGTGGGCTGGGTGATCTTTTCTGAGGGGAATCACAGACGCAGGGTGGGTGTGCGTATCTGTCATTTCCGTGGAAGTGCACGGAGGGCAGCTTTTGGGCTGAATTGCCAGAAGGGTTTCCTGGATGTTCCTTCTCTCGCTGCATCTGCTCCATTTCTTGTTCAATATTAGAATTTGACATTTTAGTCAGATCGCATTATTTCATTTCCTTGGAAATGTGTTGGCCAGAGTGTAACAGATTTGTTCTTCTGAGGGGACATTCAGAAATGAAGACAGATTGCCTGTCCAACTCAACAGGCTGGGAGGTGCTAGCCTTTCGTGGTTAGGAAGAAATTATTTGAGAATGTCCTGCCCACTCTGCCATGGGTAACCTCAGAATGGTTACTTTGTTTCTGGGGAATTTCACCAGGAAGGAGAGAGCAGGCTGGGGCCCAGGCTGGCCCTTATGAGTCTGCAGGAGGGTGGAAAGAGGCCCCGGGGCAGGCTGGGATAGACTCTGTGTTTATTTCCACTGCTTTAAAAACTCGACACTGCCACCACCCAGCAGGTTAGAAGGACAGGGTCTCTTCTTTTTTCTTTTAACTTAATTGTATTTTATTTAAATTAAGTTAATTAACATATGGTGTATTATTTGTTTTGGAGATAGAGCTCAGTGATTCATCAGTCACATATGACACCCAGTGCTCACTACATCATGTGCCCTCCTTACTGCCCATCACCCAATTACCCCATCCCCCCACCCAGCACCCCTCCAGCAGCCCTCAGTTTGTTGCCTGAGATTAAGAGTCTCTTATGGTTTTTCTCTCTTCTGATTTCCTCGTTTTATTTTTTCTTCCCTTCCTCCGTGAACTGTTTTGTTTCTTAGATTCCACATATGAATGAAATCATATTATTGTCTTTCTCAGATTGACTTATTTCACTTAGCATAATACCCTCTAGTTCCATCCACATCATTGCAAATGACGAGATTTCATTTTTTTAATAGATGAGTAATATTCCATTGTGTGTGTGTGTATGTGTGTGTGTGTGTGTGTGTGTGTGTGTGTGTGTATTTATTTATTTATACCACATCTTTATCTGTTCATCTGTCGGTGAACATCTGAGCTCTTTACACACTTTGGCTGTTGTGGACATTGCTGCTATAAACATTGGGGTGCAGGTGCCTCTTTGGGTCACTACATTTGTATCTTTGGGTAGTAGTACAATTGCTGGGTCATAGGGTAGCTCTATTTTTAACTTTTAGCAGAACCTCCACACTGTTTTCCAGAGCAGCTGCACCAGCTTGCATTCCCGCCAACAGTGTAGGAGGGTTCCCCTTTCTCCACAATCTCGCCAACATCTGTCATTTCCTGACTTGTTAACATGAACCATTCTGACCGGTGTGAGGTGACATCTCATTGTGGTTTTGATTTCTATTTCCCTGATGTCACATGATGTTGAGCATTTTTTCATGTGTCTGTTGGCCATTTGTATGTCTTCTTTGGAGAAATGTCTGTTCATGTCCTCTGCCCATTTCTTGATTGGATTATTTTTCTTTGGGTGTTGAGTTTGCTAAGTTCTTTATAGATTTTGGATGCTATCCCTTTATCTGTTAAGACATTTGTGAATATCTTCTCCCATTCTTTCGGTTATCTTTTGGTTTTGTTGACTGTTTCCTTTGCTGTGCAAAAGCTTTTTACCTTGATGAAGTCCCAATAGTTCATTTTTGCTTTTGTTTCCCTTGCCTTTGGAGATATGTCTATCAAGAAGTTGCTGTGGCTGAGGTCAAAGCGGTTGCTGCTTGTGTTCTCCTCTAGGATTTTGATGGATTCTTGACTCACGTTTAGGTCTTTCATCCATTTTTAGTCTATTTTTCTGTGTGGTGTAAGGAAATGGTCCAGTTTCATTCTTCTGCATGTGGCTGTCCAATTTTCCCAACACCCTGTGTTGAAGAGACTGTCTTTTTTCCATTGGATATTCTTTCCCACTTTCTCAAATATTAGTTGACCATAGAGTTGAGGGTCCATTTCTGGGCTCTCTGTTCTGTTCCACTGATGTATTGTCTGTTTTTGTGCCAGTACCATACTGTCTTGATGATAACAGCTTGGTAATAGAGCTTGAAGTCTGGCATTGTGATGCCCCCAGTTTTGGTTTTCTTTTTCAACATTCTTTTGGCTATTTGGGATCTTTTCTGGTTCCATAAATTTTAGGATTATTTGTTCCAGCTCTGTGGAAGAGGGTCTCTTCTAAAAGAGAAGGCTTTAGGTTTATGGCCTTTACCCCTCACCACTCCAGTGCCCTTTCCCCTGATCTCTCCCCCACTATTACACACGTACACACACAGACAAGAGATTTTCCTTAACAATAAAGAGTAATGAACATTTTAGACCCACTTGCTCCTGTGTGTAGAGATCTCTGGACTTTAAGTGTGGGGCAAACAAGTCCAATGTTGAGATTCCCTTTGGCTTGGTCACATTAGCGTATAAGTTGGACTTTCACACAAAGATCTACCACCCAGTCCCTTCATGATATTTTGGGCCCTAGCTCTGGAATGTTCTCTCAGTCCCTGTGTGACATGCAGGTGTGCCTTCAACTGGCCACTCTTTTAAGTGGGATTTATAGGGAGTAGGATTCTAGGGAAGGGGCTTCCTAGGATTACATTACTCTGGGGCTTGTAGGAGGGTCAGCTGTGAGTGAGTAGGCTGTGATATGTAACAGTGACAGCTCACATATATCATGCATTCACTGTGTGCCAGCTGGCACTGGGCCAAGACCCATACGTGCAAAATCTCATCCAATCTTCTCAGCAGCTCTGTTAGGTGAGTGCTATTAATCTGTGCCAAATGAAGGAACCGAGGAACAGAGAGGGTAGGTAACTTGCCCACAGTCACAGAGCTAAACAATGGCTGAGATCTGAAGGCAGGCAGAATGGGTCTAAAACCTGAACCCATAGCCCGACACCATCCTTCCTCTCTGCCTCATCTCAAGGCAGATGACCTCAGTTGTGAAATGCGGTGCAGGAAGGTGCCTTACATGGCCTGCTTGTCCAGCCCTCTCATTTCACCCAAGCAGGAAGAGAGGACCAGAGAGAAGAAATGACTAGTCCCCTAGCCAGTGGCAAATTGAACAAAATCAGGTACTCCTACATCTCTTGACCCACATTTGTTGGCTCTGCTCATTCGAGAAGAAAGCAAAACTGAGAAATGGATCCATACATCTCGGGTCTGAGCTGGATCAAGTTTCCTCTCTCCCCGATAGGTGGATATTTTCAAGAGTTAGTGAATGAACATCTAGAGGTGAAATTTCAGGCAGAGTTAACTGCTGATGATGGAAAAGGTCTCAATCCCTATGCTAGAAGGGACTTCAATTTCATTGACTCACTTCATATGTCAATTCAGATTGGGTGTCCAGGTACATAATGAAAACCATCATCTCTGAAGCTTTGTTATGTAGCTTTACATACACGGTCTCTTTTAAAACTCAGAACCACCCATCCACTAGAGGTCCTAGGAGTCAGCTCCCTTCTATAGGTGGAGAAAAATGAGGCATGGAGAGTCTAGGTGACCTGAACTGAGAGGCTCAATGATGGAAGCAAGATTCAGCCTTGAGGGTGTCTGACACCAAAGGCCTGACTTCCCATGCTGCCCATTCTTAATTCCCTGGAGCAGTGGTTCTCAAAATGGGGTCCCCGGAACAGCAGCAGCAGCAGCAACAGCCCCTGGAAAACTGTTAGAGATATCAATTCTCAGACTCCACCCCAGACCCACGGAGTCAGAACTCCAGGGGCAGCAACAGTGGGTTCACAAGCCAGCCGGGTGGTTCGGAGGCACACTCAAGTTGGAGAATCCCTGGCAAGCGGGGATGCTGGCTGGCCCAGTGAAGGAAGAATCCCCTTCAGGCATCCACACTGGCTTTGAGTTCATTCAGGCAGTTTCAACTTCGTTCTTTTGGTTCCTGAGTCCCCAGCGTGTGATTGGCAGCCATCCCTTTTGAGGACCTCCCAGATGAGACTCTCTTTGTCCCCATGTCATCACCAGGGATGCTGGCAGGTCCTCCTGCATCAGATTCCCTCTGTTCTATTTTCTGAGCCACATCACACTTTTCCAAAAAGCCTTGACCTTTGTTGGGCATGTTATGAGTTCTGCCTCACAAAAATAACTCTCTGGCGGATGGGGATATTTTTAATTGAATTGTATGAGCCAAGACCTGCAGAAATAAAACCAAGGTTCCTACATCCCGTGGCAATGGGCGGTTTCATCTTCCATCCTAATCCTGGAGCCTGGAC
The DNA here is from genome assembly GCF_009829155.1 of Mustela erminea. Taxonomy (NCBI): domain Eukaryota; kingdom Metazoa; phylum Chordata; class Mammalia; order Carnivora; family Mustelidae; genus Mustela; species Mustela erminea. Next base: position 24,768 of record NW_022476399.1, on the reverse strand, counting down.
TCAGTCCCCGCCATGAGCACCAGGGCCACCCCTGCTGTCGGCGGGCGCTGCACTCTTGCACCTCTTCTGAGCTCAGCCAGAGCCTCACCTTACAGATCTCTGCTGTCTCTTCTGGCCAATTAAAAATCCCTGCTGCTATCATTACCTATTTTCAGCTCCCAGTCAGTTCCTTTGTCTGCCAGACACAGTCTTGCTATCGTAAAAGAAAAAAAAAAAAAAAAGTTGAGATGACGAAATTCATTTTGCTCACAGTCGTGTATGATGCTTCACCTCCTTGCAACACAAACCACTTCCACGCACAGATCAGTATCAACAAACCATTTTCTGCAAGGCTGTACCTATTTATACATATGCAGGGAACATCTGTGCTTCTGCTCCCCACAGCCTCTGGAAGGGGCTTGCACAGGAAAGAGAGAAAGGGAGGCCTGAGCAGAAGCTCCAACTCTCATGATCCACTCACTTGCTGATCAGAGGCCCCACCCTGGGCAGGTGCAGGCAGGCTCTGCTAGAAGCGGCTTAATGGGCACCAGTTTGCCCAGCTTCTTGTCACTCACTTGCTCGCGCATGCGGCTGAAGGCAGTGGGAAGCCTGTATTCAAAAGCAAAAATGAACTTTTGGGACTTCATCAAAATCAAAAGCTTCTTCATAGCAAAGGAAACAGTCAAAAAAAACAAAGAGGCAACCCACGGAATGGGAGAAGATATTTGCAAGTGACAGTACAAACAAAAGGTTGATATTCAGGATCTATAATGAACTCCTCAAACTCAACACTCACGAAACAGGCAAACATATCAAAAAATGGGAAGAAGATATGAACAGGCACTTCTCCAACCAAGACATACAAATGGCTATCAGACACATGAAAAAATGTTCATCATCATTAGTCCTCAGAGATTCAAATCCTATAGAGATTCAAATTAAAACCACATTGAGATATCACCTTACCCCAGATAGAATGGCCAAAATTAACAAAACAGGAAACAACATGTGTTGGAGAGGATGTGGAGAATGGGGAACCGTCTTACACTGTTGGTGGGAATGCAAGTTGGTGCAGCCACTTTGGAGAACAGTGTAGAGATTCCTCAAAAAAATTAAAAATAGAGCTTCCCTATGACCCTGCAATTGCACTCCTGGGTATTTACCCCAAGGATACAGATGTCGTGAAAAGAAGGGCCATCTGTACCCCTATGTTTATAGCAGCAATGGCCACGGTCCCCAAACTATGGAAAGAACCAAGATGCCCTTCAACAGATGAATGGATAAGGAAGATGTGGTCCATATACACTATGGAGTATTATGCCTCCATCAGAAAGGATGAATACCCAACTTTTGTAGCAACATGGGCGGGACTGGAAGAGATTATGCTGAGTGAAATAAGTCAAGCAGAGAGAGTCAATTATCATATGATTTCACTTATATGTGGAACATAACAAATAGCATGGAGGACAAGGGGTGTTAGAGAGGAGAAGGGAGTTGGGGTAAATTGGAAGAGGGGGTGAATCACGAGAGACTATGGACTCTGAAAAACAATCTGAGGGGATTGAAGTGGCTGGGGGGGGTGGGAGGTTGGGGTACCAGGTGGTGGGTATTATAGAGGGCAGGGATTGCAATGAGCACTGGGTGTGGTGAAAAAATAATGAATACTGTTTTTCTGAAAATAAATAAATTGAAAAAATAAAAAAAATGCCACTTCAAAAAAACAAAACAAAACAAAACAAAAACAAAACACATACACCAAAAAAAAAAAAAAAAAAAAGACTATGCATTCACCACGCCGATACTGCAGGAAATATTAAGAGGGGTTCTATAAAAGAATAGCATTGAACAGAAATATAGAGACAATCTACACAATGAAAGACTTCAAAGGTAACACGATGTCAATAAAAACGTATATATCAATAATCCTTCTCAATGTGAATGGTCTAAATGCGCCCATAAAACGGCACAGGGTTGCAGATTGGATAAAATGACAGGACCCATCCATATGTTGTCTACAGGATACCCATTTTGAACCTAAAGATACACCCAGACTGAAAGTGAAGGGATGGAGAAGCATCTTTCATGCCAATGGGCCTCAAAAGAAAGCCAGGGTAGCAATTCCCATATAAGACATATTAGATTTTAAACTAAAGACTGTAGTCAGAGATACAGAAGGACACTACATAATCCTTAAATGGACTATCAACCAAGATGATCTAACAATTGTAAATATCTATGCCCCCAATTATCGGAGAAGCCAATTACATAAGAAAACTGTTAATCAAGATAAAGAGTCATATTGATATGAATACACTAATCGTAGGAGATCTTAACATGCCTCGCTCAGAAATAGACAGATCATCAAAGCAGAAAATCAATAAAGAAAAAAGAGCATTGAATGACACATTGGACCAGATGGACCTCATAGATATATACAGAACATTTCACCCTAAAAAAATAGAATACTCATTCTTCTCAAGTGCACATGGAACCTTCTCCACAATAGACCACATACTGGGTCACCAATCAGGACTTAACCGATACCAAAAGACTGAGATTATTCCCTGCACATTCTCAGATCACAATGCTTTGAAACTGGAGCTCAATCACAAGGAAAAGTTCAGAAGGAACTCAAACACCTGGAAGCTAAAGACCACCTTGCTTAAGAATGCTTGGATCAACCAGGAGATCAAAGAAGAGCTGAAACAATTCATGGAAACCAATGAGAATGAAGACACTTCACTCGAAAACCTATGGGAAATACATAGCCATCCAAGCCTCCCTCAAAAAAATTGAAAAATCCAGAACACAGCATCTGTCTCTACACCTCAAAGAACAGGAGAATCAACAACAAATCAAATCAACTCCACACATAAGAAGGGAAATCATCAAGATTAGAGCTGAAATCAATGAGGTAGAAACCAGAGATGCAATAGAATGTATCAATGAAACTAGAAGCTGTTTTTTTGAAAGAGTCAATAAGATCGATAAACCACTGGCCACACTAATCCAAAAGAAAAGAGAGAAAGCTCAAATTCATAAAATTATGAATGAAAAGGGAGAGATCACAATGAACACCAAGAAAGTAGAAACAATCATCAGAAGTTATTATCAACAGTCATATGCCAATAAGCTAAGCAACCTAGATGAAATGGATGCATTCCTGGAAAGCTATAAACTCCCAAAATTGAACCAGGAAGAAATTGGCAACCTGAAGAGACCAATATCTAGTAACGAGTTTGAAGCAGTGATCAAAAACCTCCCAAAAAACAAGAGCCCAGGACCTGATGGATTCCCTGGGGAATTCTACCAAACTTTCAAAGAAGACATAGCACCTATTCTCCTGAAGCTGTTTCAAAAAATTGAAGCAGAAGGAACACTTCCAGACTCTTTCTATGAAGCCAGCATTACCTTGATCCCCAAACCAGGCAAAGACCCTACCAAAAAGGAGAATTTCAGACCAATATCACTGATGAATATGGATGCTAAGATTCTCAACAAAATCCTAGCCAACAGGATCGAACAGCACATTAAAAAGATTATCCACCATGACAAGGTGGGATTCATCCCTGGGCTACAAGGATGGTTCAACATTCGCAAATCAATCAATGTGATAGAACAAATTAATAAGAGAAGAGAGAAGAACCACATGGTCCTCTCAATTGATGCAGAAAAAGCATTTGACATAATCCAGCATCCGTTCCTGATTAAAACGCTTCAAAGTATATGGATAGGGGGAATATTCCTGAACATCAACAAATCTATCTATGAAAGACCCACAGCAAATATCATCCTCAATGGGAAAAAGCTTGCAGCCTTCCTGTTGAGATCAGAAACACGACAAGGATGCTCACTCTCACCACTCTTGTTCAACATAGTATTAGAAGTCCTAGTAATAGCAATCAGACAACAAAGAGAAATAAAAGGTATCCAAATTGGTAATGAAGAAGTCAAACTCTCTCTCTTCACAGATGACATGATTCTTTATATGAAAAGCCCAAAAGGCTCCACCCCAAACTACTAGAACTCATACAACAATTCAGCAACGTGGCAGGATACAAAGTCAACGTACAGAAATCAGTGGCTCTCTTATACACTAATAATGAAAATACAGAAAGGGAAATTAGAGAATCAATTCCATTTACTATAGCACCAAGAACCATAAGATGCCTGGGAATAAACCTAACCAAAGAGGTAAAGGACCTGTACTCGAAGAACTACAGAAAACTCATGAAAGAAATCGAAGAAGACACAAAAAGATGGAAGACCATTCCATGCTCTTGGATCGGAAGGATAAACATTGTTAAAATGTCTATGCTGCCTTGATCAATCTATACTTTTAATGCCATTCCGATCAAAATTCCACTGGAATTCTTCAAAGAGCTGGAGCAAATAATCCAAAAATTTGTATGGAATCAGAAGAGACCCCGAATAACTAAGGAAATAATGAAAAACAAAACGAAAATGGGGTGCATCACGTTACCTGATTTCAAGCTTTACTACAAAGCTGTGATCCCCAAGACAGCATGGTACTGGCATAAAAACAGACACATAGACCAGTGGAACAGAGTAGATAGCCCAGGTATGGACCCTCAACTCTATGGTAAAATCATCTTCGACAGAACAGGAAAAAAATATACAGTGGAAAAAAGACAGTCTCTTCAATAAATGGTGCTGGGGAAACTAGGCAGCTATATGTAGAAGAGTGAAACTAGACCATTCTCTTACACCATACATAAAGATAAACTCAGAATGGATAAAAGACCTCAATGTGAAACAGGAATCCATCAGAAACCTAGAGGAGAACATAGGCAGTAATCTCTTCGATATCAGCCATAGCAATTCTTTCAAGATATGTCTCCAAAAGCAAAGGAAACAAAAGCGAAAATGAACTTTTGGGACTTCATCAAAATCAAAAGCTTCTGCACAGCAAAGGAAACAGTCAAGAAAACAAAGAGGCAACCCATGGAATGGGAGTAGATATTTGCAAATGACAGTACAGACAAAAGGTTGATATCCAGGATCTATAAAGAAATTTCAAACTCAACATACACAAAACAGACAATCATATAAAAAAAATGGGCAGAAGATATGAACAGACACTTTTCCAATGAAGACATACAAATGGCTATCAGACACATGAAAAAATGTTCATCATCACTAGCCCTCAGGGAGATTCAAATTAAAACCACATTGAGATATCACCTTACACCAGTTAGAATGGCCAAAATTAGCAAGACAGGAAACATCATGTGTTGGAGGGGATGTGGAGAAAGGGGAACCCTCTTCCACTGTTGGTGGGAATGCAAGTTGGTGCAGCCAATTTGGAGAACAGGGTGGATATTCCTCAGGAAATTAAAAATAGAGCTTCCCTATGACCCTGCAATTGCACTCCTGGGTATTTACCCCAAAGATACAGATGTACTGAAAAGAAGGGCCATCTGTACCCCTATGTTTATAGCAGCAATGGCCACGGTCCCCAAACTATGGAAAGAACCAAGATGCCCTTCAACAGACGAATGGATAAGGAAGATGTGGTCCATATACACTATGGAGTATTATGCCTCCATCAGAAAGGGCGCATACCCAACTTTTGTAGCAATATGGACGGGAGTGGAAGAGATTATGCTGAGTGAAATAAGTCAAGCAGAGAGAGTCAATTATCATATGGTTTCACTTATTTGTGGATTATAACAAATAGCATGGAGGATACGGGGAGATAAGAGAGGAGAAGGGAGTTGGGGAAAATTGGAAGGGGAGGTGAACCATGAGAGACTATGGACTCTGAAAAACAATCTGAGGGTTTTGAAGGGGTGGGGGGTGGGAGGTCGGCGTACGAGGTGGTGGGTATTATAGAGTGCACGGATTGCATGGAACACTGGGTGTGGTGCAAAAATAATGAATACTGTTTTGCTGAAAATAAAAAAATAAATTTAAATTAAAGTTTACCCTGCACTCTTCAAATATTATCTAATTATATAAGGCCAATATTTCATTTTAAAGGTATAAAATAGAATATATATATATTGGTATGTACCTCCAGGTCGACGCACTAAAACTCTTGTAATTCCCTAAATGACAAGACTACTAAGTGCATCTTTGCTTCTGCAGCTTGGTCTTTGATGCTGATATCTGACACAGGGCTTCTAAATCCCTAGGAATTTCCTGGGTGATGGCGCTGTCATTTGTACGAGGCCACTCTGGTGGGCTCCTGGGTGGGGCTGGACACTAGAAAAAATGAGCCGTGATTAGAACCTTGGAAGTTTTAGCTTCACTGCGTATTCTCCTTCCCTCTTTTAGGTTTTGGGAAAGAAGAAATAAATCTCTGCTGTCATTTCTAACAGAAACTAAACCATGATATTGCATATAAGGAAATAATAGAGTATGCTCAAATGTGATGAAGCATTATAGGAAAAATAAGGAGCGGCATGAGGAAGACTGGGAGTTTTGAGAGAAAGATCACAATTTTAATTTTTATTTATTTATTTTTAAAGATTTTATTTATTTATTTGACCAATAAGATCACAAGTAAGCAGAGAGGCATTCAGGGAGAGAAATAGGGGGATGTAGGTTCCCTGCTGAGCAGAGAGCCTGATGCGGGGCTCCATCCCAGGACCCTGAGATCATGACCTGAGCCAAAGGCAGAGGCTTAACCCACTGAGCCACCCAGGCACCCCTAAAGATCACAATTTTAAATGGGGATATTCAGTTTCTGATTGACTGAGGTGACATTGAGTGAAGATTTGAAGATGATGGAGTAAACTATGCATGTGGTTTTTTTTTAAGGTTTTATTTTTAAGTGATAGCTACACCCAACATGGGGCTCAGACGTGCAACCCTGAGATCAAGAATCACATGCTCAATAGACTGAGCCAGCCAGGTGTACCTAAACCATGTATGTATTTGAGAAAAAGACACTTCTAGCCAGAGGAAGAGAGAGAGCAAAGATCTTGAGAATTAATGTGCCTGACTTGTTTGACCAGTCAAAAGTCCACTTTAATATGGAGTAGAATGAAAGCACCTACTCTTTCCACACTCTGTTCCCTATCTATGCATAAATACTTTTCACAACCTCGACTATTAGGGAATAAAGTATCAGGAGTCACTATGATAATTTTATACCAAGTCCTCCTTCCCTTCCTTTGGCAATTTTTAAAAAATATATTATTTATTTATTTGACAGAGGGAGAGAGAGATAGATCACAGTAGGCAGAGAGGCAGGCAGAGAGAGTGGGGGAAGCAGGCTCCTCGCTGAGCAGAGAGCCGGATGCGGGGCTCAATCCCAGGAACCTGGGATCATGCCCTGAGCCAGAGTCAGAGGCTTTAACCCACTGAGCCACCCAGGCTTCCCTCCCTTGCCAATTTAAACAGCTGTGAACTCTGTCCGAATGCGGAAAGAGAATAATTGAGGAAGAGGTTGGTGTGGTGAGTATTTGAAAACTGATAAGTGCAGAGGGCCCTGCCCATTTTAAGATGCGCAGTCAGCCTGCTCTCCATTGAACCTGTGCTGAGATTATGGTCAGCGAGGCATTCTATCTTTCTCCCTGCAGTGTATTTACTTCAGTGCTCAATATACTACACTTTTGGAATGAACCCAATTCTGATTATGAAGCTAAAGAAGACATATCGATAATATTAGAAAGGGCTCATCCCAAAGTTTGTAGATTATCACGAAGTTTTCTGTGCTATTCTAAACAAATACTATAATTAATGTTACAATTTTATATTGCCACCATCGCTAAAGAATCTAAATTTATATAGACCAATGTAATTTACAACATTTACCAAAATAGGTGGGTCAGTAGGTGGTACCTGTGATCAGTTTTACTAACTCTTAAAGAGCTAGTATAGGAATTTCATTTCCTTGCCTAGAATTTCTGGTTCTGTAAGAATAATTTTACATATAGTTGCCATAAAAATACTAATAAGGGCTTTTATAACTCCATTCATTGTCTTGATCCCTAAACTCCATTCTATATAGATTTTATATACCTCAGTTGGGAATTTTCTTGACAGAAAGTTTGGGCAGAGAAAATGTAGCTTTAGTAGTAGATGACATCTAATCTGTTTAAAAGTTTAAAGTTATTGATTACCTTGACCAAATGTCTTTTGGCCTTCTTTCAGTATATGGATATCTTTGAATATTTAAAAAATGTATTTTAATGGATAAAGGGCTAGATCTCTTTTTATATACATATTTTTTTTATTTTTGGGGGGGGATGCTATTTTTTAAAGATTTTATTTATTTATTCGAGAGAGTGTGTACCAGAGAGCACAAGCAGAGGGTGTGGCAGAGGGAGAGGGAGAAGCAGGCTCCCTGCTGAGCAGAGAGCCTGATGTAGGGTTTGATCCCAGGATCCTGAGATCATGACCTGAGCCAAAGGTAGCTGCTTTACTGACTGAGCCCCCCAGATCTCTTTATAAAGATAAATTTTGAAGCTTAGCATTCACACAAAACTGTACAAATCACAAATCTGTACCTCAGTAAGTTTTCACACAGTGAACTCAGTATATTATTGGCATCCAGCTCAAGAAGTGAAATGTTACCAGAAACTTCCTAGTGTCCCTTTCTTCCTACTGCAAGTGTATCATTGTTCTGTCTCATAACATATATTAATTGGCCTGCATTTGAACTTTACATAAACATAATACATGTAGCGTATATGACTTCTTTCATTCAACATGATGTTTATGAGATCCATCCATGTTTTTACATGAAGTTTTACTTCATTCATCCCCATTGCAGATTATTCTATGAATCACAATAGTTTGTGTTCTCCATTAGGTAGACATTGGGTTGTTTCTAGTTTTGGCCTAAAGAGAGTTCTTGTGAATATCTCTTATGTTTCTTGGTGAACATATGTATGCATTTCTCCTTAGGGGTGGACAGAGATTTACTTACGACTGTTAACTTTACAAACATTTTATTAAGTTTTAATAATTTCATCCGTAAATTTCGAAGACCATCCATAGCCTAACAAAAAACACTCATTTACTCTGGAACAATTATATACTTCCTAGAGAAAGTCCTAGAAAACGATCTAGGAATCTAAGAGAGTCATGAGTTTAATTCTAGATTTGCATAATGCCCGTCATCCCAGAGATGTTTCATGTTTTGGTATACTTCTTATCAGGTAGTTTCTTTTTAACCCTGACCAATGTACTTGAACTCTTTTTTTCCCCACTGAGAACTCTTTAAAGTTGTCTAATACAGGGTTGCAAATTGGCTGCAAATGTATTATTAAACCAGTGTAATTTAAAATAAATACATAAAAGTACACTCATAAATGTGCTTTTAATTTAAGTTCATAGCTAACATTTTTAATGATGTCTTTTGAATTCTTGACAAAGCCACAAAAATTTACTGTGCTTGGAGGTAAACTTCCAAAAGGTAAGGTACCTTCCCTTTACTATGACTTGACATTAAAAAAAAAAATCCATTGCTGATTTAATTTTTACTGATTTAAAAGCTTAAGGTTTAGTTCTTAATGGCTATTGTACAAATAAGTCTTCATTCTGAACATACCATTTATAACCTTTTTTTGGGAGGAAGGGGATTTTGAATTTTATTACAATTTCAGATTTTAAATTGTGAGCATAGTTCAGAGAACCCTCTGTACTCTTAACCAAACTCAGTAGTTTTTTTAGCACTTTGCCCCATTTGCTTACTTGCTTTACATAAATGTATTTTTTAAACTGTTTAAGAGTAAATCATAGATATCATGCACTTTTAACCCAAATACATTGTTATGTATATCCTAAAGTATAAGAATATTCTATTATATAACACCAGTATAGTTATTAAAGTCAGGAAATTTCACACGGTTCCAGAACTAATTATGAAATTTAGTTATATTCAAATTTCTGCATTTCTCTTATTAATACCTTTTGTAGTGAGGTCCTCCCAACCCCCACCCCAAATCCAGGTTTAAGACTCAATCCAGGTTTACACATTTAGATTTTTCTTTAATCTTTTCTAAAAAATTATTTTAGAGAAAGAGGGAGAGAAAGGGAGAGCAGGCAGTGGGGAGGGGCAGAGGGAGAGAGAATGAGAATCTTCAATCAGGCAGATCATGACCTGAACTAGAATCAAGAGTTGCTGCCTAACTGCCTGAGCCACCCAGGCACCCCTTGATTTTTCTTCAATCTCAAAAAGTTGTTTAGCCTATTCATTTATTTACTTATTTATTTATTTGAGAGAGAGTGAGTGAGCACACGTGCAAGTACAGGAGCCGGTCAGGGGGAGGGCAGAGGGAGAGACTCTGAATCAAACTGTGCACTGAGTGTAGAGCCCCACACTGGGAACACTCTCACAACCCTATCATGAGATGAGCTGAAGTCTCATGTTTAACTGATTCAGCCACCCAGGCTTCCCTCCTCACTCCATTATTATGGGAGTGGGTGTGGATCTTTCATGACCTTAAAACATACTAATTTGTGAAATAGTCTCATTTGTCTTTGATGTTTTCTCTTTTAATGACTGTTGTGATTTATAATTAGAAATATATATTTAGGGGTTGCTGGGTGGCTCAGTGGGTTAAAGCCTCTGCCTTCAGCTCAGGTCATGATCCCGGGGTCCTGGGTTTGAGCCTGGCATGGGGTTTTCTGCTCAGCAGGGAGCCTGCTTCCTCCTCTCTCTCTGCCTGCCTCTCTGCCTACTTGTGATTTCCGTCAAATAAATTAAAAAAAATCTTTAATAAAAAAGAAATATATATGTCTTAGTCCCATTTCTTGTAGTTTTACAGTGATGACAGGAATAGATTTGTCTTCTGTTAATGAGTCAACTTTTAGGACACACCTAAGGTTAGCAGCTGGTTGCCGGGAGAATCAACCATGTGATAAGACGGCCGGAACTTTCCACAAGTTAGTATGTATTCTGCTGTCTTTTGGGACGAAGTCCTTAACTTACGGTGTTTGATGCTATCTCCAGGTGGGTAGCGTCCGAATTGACTGGAATGTTAGGGTGCCCGACTGGTGTTGGAGAATTGTTTCTTGGTGTGACGGAAAACCATATGCTAGAATTGGGTCCAAGATTGTAATGACTTTGTGGTGTCCCTGGACCAAATGATCATGCTATGCTGTAATCACTTACATTAAGCTTTTATGGTTTCCAGTGTTTTGTGATTAAAATTAGCAGTGTGAGGGCTGGGCAAAATGTATGAAGAGGAAAGAGAGAAACATGCTTTCAGTTGTCAAATGAGTGAGTCAGAGGAGTAAAAGGCATAGGAAATACAGTCAGTGATACTGTGATAGTGTTGTATGGTGACAGAGGGTAGCTACACTTGTGAGCAGCATAATGTTTAAACTTGTCAAATCACTATGTTGTACACCTGAAACTAATGTAACTGTGTGTCAACTATACTCAGACATTTTTAACTAAAATAGTAAAATCAGCACTTGTGATGGTCATCTTATTATCTCAAGGCTTTGCCTACATCCTTATTTATCTCTTTAGAATAAATTATAGATTTACGCATTTATTTATTGATTATTCTGGATTCTAATTCTAGAAACAGAATTGGTAAGTTAAATGGGGCACTCATATTTAAGGTTTGTTTCTATACTGCCCACTATCTCTACTGACAGTGTTCAGCAGTGTATAAAAGTGTTGGTATGAATCTCTGAAAATTTAGGATTCATTTATTAGAATCAGTACTATAACATCAGAAAGTTTAAAGTTTAAAGTCATAGGATAGTTCAACACTTTTCTAATCACAAGAGATCTTTTACAAAATTATGGGAAAATTCTCAGTTACAAAAATACATTCTACCATTTAAACCAGTTAAGAATGACAATAACATGGCAATACAAGGGGTAGTCTTAGGGGTATTTTTCAACAACTTTCCTTTAAAGATATTTTTTTATGTTAAAATATAGCATTAATTAATAAAGGGTTTTTTACCTTTTTAAATGAAAAACGAAAAGTTGTGGAAACCAGAGAAATCTGTTATTCCAACTTATGAAAAAGTACTGCTGTTATGAAAATTTTCGAACATAGGAAAAGTTACAAAGCTGCAGAAGTGAACTTCTTTACCTCTCCATACTTTGTTATGTGTCACCTAAGACTAAGGACATTATCCTGAAGAGAATAATTTATCCTACCAAATAAAATTGAATACTATTTCCTTAATATCTTGTACTCCGGAATTCTTTCAAAATTTCCTCAGATGTCCACATCAAATTTTCATCAGAGTTTCTGAAATATGTGTTTTATGGAAGAACATTAAGTCAAGGGTTTATGTGTCACATTTGGTTGCTTAATCTTTTAATCTGTGTTTATGTGAATTTTATCTTACTTGTTTAATGACAGATAAGTTTATTATGTTCCATTCTCTCAAGACTTAAATGGTAGAGGGAAATTAGTTTTAAAGGAGTTCCTGAAGAGAATCATTATTAGAGACATACTTTGCTTCAAAATAATAGTCATGTGCTTTCAACCTCAAAACTATGTATGCATAAATTAATAACTATTTGTTTCATAGGTTGACATCAGGTTTTATTTTTATTTTTTAAGTTGAATTAGTGTATTTGTTTTCTCTTTTAGGAATACTTTTAGTTGGACCACCAGGGACAGGAAAGATGCTTCCAAATTCTGGATCAGAATTTGATGAAATGTTTGTGAGTGTGGGAGCCAGCCGTATCAGAAGTTTATTTAGTACGTTTTAATGTACCTTTCATGCAATACGTAATTTTGTTAATTTTAGGGGAAGAGGGATTCTTACCTATTTGTTATTCGATTATGATTGATAGCTGAACTCACCATTGTGGGGTTTTGGTTTTAGGTAATTTAATGTGTGACCTAAAACAGAACTGTACTTTCACAAATAGAGAGATAGAAGTATTAGGTGAGCTTGGGGCCTGTTGAAAAGCTGGATTTTCTGTTGTTGTCCTTTTTTATCTTATTCATTAATTCAGTAGTATGTAAATAAGGAATAGTTAGCCTCAGATCTGACTGTGGCTTGTACAGTCAGAAGAATGAATACTTGGTTATTTTTATTATATATCATTTTGTATGATACAGTTTTTTTCATGAGGCTATCATTCTTAAATTAGTTTTAAAGAAAAGAAAGAGAACTCATTTTTATGGACTTTTTCCTTAATGAATGTCTTTTGTTGCCTTTGACAGTTTTACAGGTTTTTAATACTTACATGATTTTGTTCAAAAAACATTGATTTCATTAAGCTTATTTGTATCTCTTCTCTTTTCCTAGGGGAAGCAAAAGCAAATGCTCCCTGTGTTATATTTATTGATGAATTAGATTCTGTTGGTGGGAAGTGAATTGAGTCTCCAATGCATCCATATTCAAGGCAGACTATAAATCAGCTTCTTGCTGAAATGAATGGGTAATTGAATCTTCATCTCTCTTTGGGATATGGTAATATATTTGGGAACATTAGAGAAATCGTGGGGCATCTGGCTAAGTCAGTGGAGCATGCAGCTCTTCCTCTCGGAGTTGTACATTTGAGCCCCATGTGGGGTATAGAGATTACTTTAAAATGAAATCTTAAAAAAAATAGGAAGAAAGAGGAAAAAATGTAGGCAACAGAGTAGTCTCTGTGTATGAAGTCAAGACAAGCTGCATTCTCTGTATTGTGTTCTTTCCATTACTAGTGGGGTGACTGAGGTATCAACCTTTCTTAATTGGTGACTCTATACCTTTTTTCATTGATTTTATCATGACAGGAAAGTGATGATTCCCATTGAGAATACTAGTCTGTTTGGAGACATAAAGAGTGTTTGCTGGTTCCTACAAAATTCGTGACTCGCTTTTAGTGTTGTGGTAGATTAAAAGTTTGCATCAGTTTTTATAATATAAAGAGCAAGAAGTGGGGTTGCTTTGGAAGAAGGAAAGACTTCTTTTTTAAGATTTTATTTATTTATTTGACAGAGAGAGATCACAAGTAGAGAGGCAGGCGGGGTGGGGGGGAGCAGGCTCCCTGCTGAGCAGAGAGAACCTGATGCGGGGCTCGATCCCAGGACCCTGAGACCATGACCTGAGCCGAAGGCAGAGGCTTTAACCCACTGAGCCACCGGGGCATCCTAGAAGGAAAGACTTCTTAAAACCATGTATGACCTTTTGGAAACAAACAGGAAGTCTAGGAGCAAATAATTTGAATTGGTAAGCTTGAGCATAATTTTTCAAAAATTAGGTTCCCTAGCCTTTTCTGTCAGGTCATGTCTTCCTAAGTAGAACAAATATTGTGAAGGTATGTAATCATAGATGACTTTGTGATTTATTGTTAGCAGTTTTATTGAGTACTGGCCTAGTAATATTTGTTCTTTTAAAAAAATAATAGGGATGTCTTATCACTTTGGGTATAAAAAGAATCAGTCCCTTTAATTTACTGTTACTAAATTTAATGATAGTTTCGTGTAGAGCATTTCTATATGTGTATTGTTTTAATTTTCAGTGAAATGTTATAAAACCCAGTGAAGGAGTTATAATAGGAGTTATAATAGGAGCCACAAGCTTCCCAGAAGCATTTGATAAGTATGTATTAAAAGACCGTTTTTTACAAGTACTGATACATACTGAAACGTGGATGAACTTTAAAAGAGAAGGAAGCCCATCACCAAACATCACATATGATCTGTTTATGTGAAATGTACAGAATCAGCAAATTGGGGGCAACAGAGAGTAGATAAGTGGCTGCCAGGAGGAGGAAAGAATGAAGAATGACTGTTGGTGGCTATGGGATTTCTTTTGGAGTGGGGGAATAAAAATATTCTTAAGTTAGATTGTTGGTAATTGCACAAATCTGACTATATTAAAAACCACTGGATTATCTACTTTGAATTCTGCGATATGTGAATCAAATTTCAGTAAAGTTGTTAAAAGAATCTTCTGACAACTTTATATCACAAAAGTCTGGGGGTGGTGGAGAGCATTTTTAAAATAAAATTTATAGCAGTTTTAAATTTTTAAATTTTATCAATGAAGTTATTCATATTTTAATTTGATCTACTAGTTTTTTGTAATCTTTGCCTAAGTCTGTGGTTTAACATTCTATACTTAAAGCAGTTGTGATAGGAAGCTATCACAGTGTAGCTTTCATAATAGACTGCTGTAGAATTATTGTTCCTAGAGCGACTAGCTTGCATGTTTTTGTTTATGTGGATTGCCTGCTATCTATCTCTATCAACCTTTGTTCAGCCTTCTGGTTATTGAACCTGATACTTGAGCCAGGTTTTACAAGGAGTTCTCTGAATATTTATATTCAGAATGCCAGTCTGGGCTGGAATAGGTGATGGGGATTAAGGAGCACACTTGTGATGAGCAGTGGGTGACGTGTGGAATTGTCGAATCACTGTACTGTACACCTGAAACTAACATAGCACTGTATGTTGGCTGTCCTGGAATTGAAATAAGAAACAAAACTCCATCCAAGATAATAATCCTCAAATATTTAATTTTAATGGATATGAGAGGCATTAACTTGCAACATTTAATCATATTTACTCTTCCAAACATGAAAATATCTATCAAATGATACTAGAACTTTTATTTTTTATTTATTTATTTTTTTAAATTTACTTTTCAGTGTACTAGAGTTCATTGTTTAGGCACCACACTGAGTGCTCTATGCAATACATGCCCTACATGATACCCACCACCAGGCTGGCCCAACTTCCCACCCACCACCCCTTCAAAAACGTCAGATGGTTTTTCAGAGTCCATAGTCTCTCATGGTTCATCTCCCCCTCCAATTTCCCTCAACTCCCTTCTCCTCTCCATATTCCATGTCCCCTGTGTTATTTTTTATGCTCCACAAATAAGTGAAACCATATGATAATCGACTCTCTCTGCTTGACTTATTTCACTCAGCATAATCTCTTCCAGTCCCATCCATGTTGATACAAAAGTTGGGTATTCATCCTTTCTGATGGAGGCATAATACTCCATAGTGTATATGGACCACATCTTTATCCATTCGTCCATTGAAGGGTATCTTGCTTCTTTCCACAGTTTGGCGACTGTGGCCATTGCTGCTATGAGCATTGGGGTACAGATGGCCTTTCTTTTCACTATATCTGCATCTTTGTGGTAAATACCTAGTAATGCAATTGCAGGGTCATCGGGAAGCTCTATTTTTAATTTCTTAAGGAATCTCCACACTGTTCTCCAAAGTGGCTGCACCAACTTGCATTCCCGCCAACAGTGTAAGAGGGTTCCCCTTTCTCCACATCCTCCCAACACATGTCTTGTTAATTTTGGCCCTTCTAACTAGTGTAAGGTGGTATCTCAATGTGTTTTTAATTTGAATCTCCCTGATGGCTAGTGATGATGAACATTTTTTCATGTGTCTTAAAGCAAAAATATTTTTGTTCTAACAAACACATTTTTAAGCATTAGGCACTTACAATTTCATATTGTCAGTAGATAAAATAATACTAATTTAAAAACCATGAGAGAATCTTAACTATAGGAAACAAACCTAGGGTTTCTTGAAGGGAGGTGGTTGGGGGATGGGGATTAAGGCGGACACTTGATGTGATGAGCACTGGGTGTTATACACAGCTGATGAATGATTGAACTCTACATCTGAAGCTAATGATATATTGTTATGTTGGCTAATTGAATTTAAATTAAAAAACAAAATTGGTAGAAGTATTAAATATATGTATATATACTGAACTAAAGGAAGATCTATAGTCTTAGTAAAAATTTAAAAGCAAAGTTCAAATTAATGGATATAGTATGATCCAATTCTTACAAAAATACCATAATCTATCTATCTATCTATCTATCTATCTATCTATCATCTATCTATCTATCTATCTATCTATCATCTATATATATTACATATCCTACTTTATGTATTATCTACAGCTCTGTATAGCTATAGATGATATATGTACATATAGAAATCAAAGCCATGGCTATCCAAGTGTGTGTTCAGAATCTTAACTTTTTTTATATGTCCCCCTATAGTTATACTTGTCACTGAAAACATGTAATATCTTTGTGATTTAAAAAAGTAATAAAGAAAATATAAACAATTATAAAACAGATAACAAGTGGAAAAAAAAAACAAAGCTCCATCCAGCTTCTGATTGTCATTATCTTTTCATCTTGTCTTCAGAGTGTCAGATATGGACCCACAACTCCATGTTCGATAATCTTCAACAAAGCAGGAAAAAATATTTAGTGGAAAAAAAGACAGTCTCTTCAATAAATGGTGCTGGGAAAACTGGACATCTATGTACAGAAGAATGAAACTTGATGACTCTCTTATGCCATACACAAATATAAACTCAAACTGAATGAAAGGTCTTAACATGAGGAAGGACTCTATCAATATCCTAAATCAGAACATGTTAAAGTAACTCCTTCAACATCGGCCACAGCAACTTCTTTCAGACATGTCTCCAAAGGGAAAGGAAACAAAAGAAAAAAGAATTTTGAGGACTTCATCAAAATCAAAAGCTTTGTCACAGCAAAGGAAACAGTCAACAAAAGTAGGAGGCAACCCATGGAACAGGATAATATATTAAAAAAAAAAAACAGTACAGACTAAGGGCTGATATCCAAGATCTATAAACTCAAACTCAAACTCAATACACACAAAACAGACAATCAGGTCAAAAAAGGGCAGAAGACATGAACAGACACTTCTCCAAAGAAGACATACAAATGGCTAACAGACACATGAGAAAATGTTCATCATCACTAGCCATCACAGAAATTCTAATCAAAACCACATTGAGATACCACCTTACACCAGTTAGAATGGCCAAAATTAACAAGACAGTAAACAACTTGTGTTGGGGGAGATGTGGAGAAAGGAGAACCCTCTTACACTATTGGTGAATGCAAGTTGGTGCAGCCACTTTGGAGAACAGTGTGGAGATTCCTTAAGAAATTAAAAATAGAGCTTCCCGATGACTATGTAATTGCACTACTGGGTATTTACCCAAAGATACAGATGTAGTGAAAAGAAGGGCCATCTGTACCCCAATGTTCATAGCAGCAATGGCCACAGTCACCAAACTGTGGAAAGAACCAAGATGCCCTTCAATGGACAAATGGATAAAGAAGATGTGATCCATATACACTATGGAGTATTGTGCCTCCATCAGAAAGGATGAATAAGCAACATTTGTATCAACATGGATGGGACTGGTAGAGATGATGGTAAGTGAAATAAGTCAAACAGAGAGAGTCAACTATCATAAGATTTTGCTTATTTGTGGAGCATAAGGAGTAACACGGAGGACATGGGGAGATGGAGGGAAGGGAGTTGGGGGAAACTGGAGGGGGAGACGAAACATGAGAGCCTGTGGACTCTGAGAAACAAACTGAAGATTTTGGAGGGGAGGAGGTGGGAGGTTGGGTGAGCCCTGTGGTGGGTATTATGGAGGGCATGTATATCATGGAGCACGGGATGTGGTGCATAAACAATGAATCCTGAAACATTGAAAAGAAATTTTAAAAATAAATTAAAAAAAGAGTTTAATTAACAGATTAAATAAATAATAAATAAAAATAATTAAATATAAGTAAATTATTATAACTATAAATGAATTAAATGATTAAATATAAAATAAACAATTAAAAATAATAAATTAAGTTTAGTAATTTCAGTTAAAAAATCTATAATTTATTTATTTATTTATTTTTAAATTTTTAAATAAACATATAATGTATTTTTATCCCCAGGGGTACAGGTATGTGAATCGTCAGATTTACACATTTCACAGCACTCACCATAGCACATACCCTCCCTAATGTCCATAACCCCCTCACCCTCTCCCGACCCCCCCTACCCCCAGCAATGCTCAGCCTATTTTGTGAGATTGAGTCTTTTATGGTTTGTCTCCCTCCTGATCCCATCTTGTTTCATTTATTCTGTTCCTATCCCCCAACCCCCCACATTGCATCTCCACTTCCTCATATCAGGGAGATCTATGATAGTTGTCCTTCTCACATTGACTTATTTCGCCAAACATAATACCCTCTAGTTCCATCCACGTCATCACAAATGGCAAGATTTCATTTCTTTTGATATATATATATATACAGATATATATATCACATCTTCTTTATCCATTCATCTGTTGCTGGACATCTAGGTTATTTCCATAGTTTGGCTATTGTGGACATTGCTGCTATAAACATTCCTGTGCACGTGTCCCTTTGGAGCACCACGTTTATATCTTTAGGGTATATACCCAGTGGTGCCATAACTGGGTCATACGGTAGCTCTATTTTCTGCTTTTTAAGGAACCTCCATGCTGTTTTTCAGAGTGGTTGCACCAGCTTGCATTCCCACCAACAGTGTAGGAGGGTTCCTTTCTCCACATCCTCGCCAGCATCTGTCATTTCCTGACTTGCTAATTTTAGCCATTCTGACTGGTGTGAGGTGGTATCTCATTGTGGTTTTGATTTGTATTTCCCTGATGCCAAGTGATGTGGAGCATTTTTTCAAGTGTTTGTTGGCCATATGGATGTCTCTTTGCAGAAATGTCTGTTCATGTCCTCTGCCCTTTTCTTGATTGGATTATATGTCCTTTGGGTGTTGAGTTTGCTGAGCCCTTTATAAATTTTGGATACTAGCCCTTTGTCTGATATGTTGTTTGCAAATATTTTCTCCCATTCTGCCAGTTGCCTTTTTTGTTTTGTTGACTGTTTCATTTTCTGTGCAAAAGCTTTTGATCTTGATGATATCCCAATAGTTCATTTTTGCCCTTGCTTCCCTTGCCTTTGGCGATGTGCCTAGGAAGAAGTTGCTGTGGCTGAGGTCAAAGAGGTTGCTGCCTGTGTTCTCCTCAAGAATTTGGTGGATTCCTTTCTCACATTGAGGTCCTTCATCCATTTTGAGTCTATTTTCATGTGTGGTGTAAGGAAATAGTCCAATTTCATTTTTCTGCATGTGACTGTCCAATTTTCTGAACACCGTTTGTTGAAGAGGCTGTCTTTTTTCCAGTGGACATTCTTTCCTGCTTTGTTGAAGATTAGTTGACCATAGAGTTGAGGGTCTATTTCTGGGCTCTCTATTCTGTTCCATTGATCTATGTGTCTGTTTTTGTGTCAGTACCGTACTGTCTTGATGATGACAGCTTTGTAAGAGAGCTTGAAGTCTGGAATCGTGATGCCACCAACTTTGGCTTTCTTTTTCAATATTCCTTTGGCTATACGAGGTCTTTTCTGATTCCATATAAATTTTAGGATTATTTGTTCTATTTCTTAGAAAAAAATGGATGGGATTTTGATAGGGATTGCATTGAATGTGTAGATTGGTTGAGGTAGCACATTTTCACAATATTTATTCTTCCAATCCATAAGCATGGAATATTTTTCCATTTCTTTGTGTCTTCCTCAATTTCTTTCATGAGTACTTTATAGTTTTCTGAGTACAGATTCTTTCCCTCTTTGGTTGGGTTTATTTCTAGGTATCTTATGGGTTTGGGTGCAATTGTAAATGGGATTGACAAAATTTAGCAATTTTCAAAAAATTCCTTTTTTTAAAAAGGAATGTTTTCTTGAGAGTATTTCAATAATTGTTGAAGATAAATATAAGTGGTTTTAGATGAATGTAAAATATGAAATAATAGAAAAAGCACATAAAATGTCATCACTTTGGACCGAAAAGAAGCAAACTGTAAAACAAAACATAGGAAAATATTATGGACCCACTTGAGTAATAAATGCAGCTATTAAATTAAGCTCTAGTATTTTCAAGGACAGGTGAATCAATTTATAAAACCTGATATGTTGGGGCACCTAGGTGGCTCTGTAGGTTAAGTGACTGCCTTCAGCTCAGGTTACGATCCTGGAGTCCCAGGATCGAGTCCCACATTGGGCTCCCATCTCCATGAGGGAGCTTCTCCCTCTGACATTATCCCCTCTGATGCTCTCTCTCTCTCTCAAATAAAAGTAAATAAAATATTTTTTAAAAAGCCTGGTATGTTTCCTTTAATAAGGGTAGCTTTTATAAAGGTACATATAATACTAAATACTTACGTATAAAGTATTTCAAGATGAAATTCAGAAAACAAAATGTTTTCTGAATGTTTTCAGTTGTGCTTAGGCTAGTAACAGTTTAGGTCATAATTTAAAGATTTATAAATCATGTCTGGCAACTCTGCATTTCTTTATTTTTCACAAAGTTATCTAAATTTAAGAACTTTTGTGATGTGTCCCAATGGGATTTTAATGATCTATTTAATGGCAATTTTGGTTTTCCTTTAGAAAAAGTAAGTTTATTTTGTAGTTACAGTGATATAAATATTTTAAGTTCTAGTTCAGGATAGTTATTTTCTTTTTTCTTTTGGAATATGAGTCATTTGTGAAGAGTCGTTTTGGAATTTTAATATTGTGTTTATCTACGTAGCTGTGGATCCAGAAATTGTAGCTCAAGGTACTGTTGGCTTTTCTGGAGCAGAGTTGGAGAATCTTGTGAACCAGTCTGCATTAAAGGCAGCTCTTGATGGAAAAGAAATGGTTACCATGAAGGAACTAGAGTTTTCCAAAGATAAAATTCCAATGGGTAGGTTTTTTTTCTCTTTTTCATCTTCCCTGTCTTACACTGTTCATTATGTTAGAGAATAAATTCTTTTTGAGAAAAATATTATAAGAAAGAAAGTTATAGGAGCAAGAAAATATTTACTCCGAAGTAGCCACACAACTGGGCCTCTTACAGAACAAATACAGTTTATATGATTATACAGTTTGGGGGCAGGGGGTGCCCATGTGTTTACTCTTGTCTGGTATAGCTGATAAAAGAATAATTGTACTGATAAAAGAAAATTTTTTTCTAATTTTAAGTATTTGATTTTAAATCTTGAATGAACTTCAGAACAATTTCCTTGTGACATTTCCTGTTTAAATTTATTTTCTGGAAATAGGATTAAACTTCCCTGGTTGATAGTAAGGAGTAAGAGGACAGCTCTTACAAATTTGATTGTCAGTTGGCAACTTATTTTGGTTTAAAATAATTTATTAATGATATTAAGTCATGTCACTCTAAGAATTACTTAAAGGCAAGTGGGTTTCATTCATCTAAATATACCTTCCTAATGGAATAATTTCATTCAATTAAATTTTTATCCTTAGGGCATGAACGTAGAAGCATGGAGATTGACCATAAAAACAAAACCATCACAGCATATCATGAACCCGGTCATGCTATTATTGCATATTACACTAAGGACGCAATGCCTATCAACAAAGCTACAATCATGCCAAGAGGGCCAACACCTGGACATGTATCTTTTTTTTCTCTTTTCCTTAAAATAACACTCTCTAAAAGCTGTAGGAAACTGTTGAGGAAAATAATTTAAAAGAAAATTCAACTAAGTTCTAAGTTTGCTGATAACTTTCTTCTTTAACCTTCTGAACCATTGTGAGATCAGAGATACTCATGAAACTTATCTGCTAATAAAGAATACTAATAATTCAAATATTATATATCTACATAATGAAATTTAAGTCTGGAATGACAACAAAGTATCATTCTTAAATATGTCACTGCTTTTTTCCCTCCGCAAAGAAACTAGGTTAGTGGTTCTAGTCTTTCTAGGATTTTTCTCACTGAGTACAAGTTTCATTTTCTTATCTTTCTAACGATAGACATTTTAAGCCTTTTTCGGCACCTGGGTACAAGTCCATCCTATTGCAGCATTATCCTGTTGCAGGGTTATAGAGTTATGACATGTAAAATGAACTTTTGCTCTATAAGGAATTTTTCTTCCTTTGTATAAAGCCAGTTTTGTCGTTAGTCTCCTGAGACCAACTCTACTAAATGTCTTTGAACTGTCAGCATCATGACATTAAGTGCTATAGCAAGAGCCAGATGATAATTCTAATCATTAATTTAAATATTTCCAACTGTGTCTGGAGTTTTTCTTTGTTTCCAATTGTCTAGGTGTCCCTCTTGCCTGAGAATGACAGATGGAATGAAACTAGAGCTCAGCTGCTTGTGCAGATGGATGTTAGTATGGGAAGAAGAGGGGCTGAGGAGCTTATATTTGGAACTGACCATATCACAACAGGTTGGCTGTAAAGAATAGCTTTAGTTCAGATTGTGCTTGCTGATATAAAAATATTTGAAAATATTGAGTCTATGTATATTTTTAAATTTTAGGTGCTTCCAGTGATTTTGATAATGCAGCCAAAATTGCAAAGCGGATGGTTACCAAAATTTGGAATGAGCGAAAAGGGAATAGCTAATTCTAACCCTCCCTCATGTATCAAATGATTTGCCAAGTGTCTCCTTATGAGACAGGGTTCTTTTTTTATTCTTGAGACTTTATTTTATTTATTTATTTTTATTGGAGAGAGCGAGCATGAGAGGGGGGATTGTCAGAGGGAGAAGCAGACTCCCAGCTGAGCAGGGAGTCCAGTGCAGGACTTGATCCTAGGACTCCGGCACCATGACTGGAGCTGAAGTGAGTCTCTTAACCCACTGAGCTACCCAAGGCACCTTAGAAGAGAGGGTTCTTGTTACAAACTGGTAACATTTACTTTCCCCCTCTCATTCCGAGTAGACTTGCCACAGCTCATTCTAAACTAAACTTTGTTTTTTTTTTTTTTTTTTTTTTTTGAGTGCTAAAGTATAGTATTCACTTTCCATTCTGGCTGCTTGGACAATAGTAGTATGTCATGAGTTAAGCAAATGATAAGATATCCTGTTTCTGTTCATATGACCTAAAACTTCTGTTTGCTGAGCTTGCTTACTTTGCCCTTCCCACGTATTTCACTCTCCTACGTTATAACTGTGGCTTCACACAGCACTTCTAGTAACTACACTGTGGATTTCTGGATTTAGAATAGTGGCAAAGGTTTTCTAAGAAGGTACTCAGAACCATATTTGGGATTTTAAAGTTTCTCTCTTGTTCATACTTTTTAGTCTTACACTTTCAGAAGAATGATGAAATTTCTATACTGAATTTCTTCCTTGCCCTTGATGAGGTTTCCTTAAGTATAGGATAGTACTTCCTCTGTTTACATGTATTAGTGGTTTCGGGTGTTTCTGTTCAATTTCGTTCTTTTCATTTGTTTTAGCTTGGAGTTATGACCTACAGTGATACTGGGAAACTGAGTCCAGAAACTCAATCTGCTATTGAACAAGAAATTAGAATCCTTCTAAGGGTAATAATTCCTTTTTTCTGTGCTTATTCATCTGTCTAGTCATTAATGTGCCTAAATAGTTAGGTGCTACCAGAAGATAATGGTTATCCCCTGTGTAGAGCTGTCACAATATATATAATCAAGAGAATGAGTGCACCATTGAAGCCGTGATTTCAGTATGTAGTTGGGAGCCTCTGGTCATAGACTGAATGTTTATTTTCTTCTGGCCATAGGCTAGCAACTGTCAATATCAGTAATTTTAAATATTCTACTTCATCTGTAAAACCATAGTGTTGTTAGAATAGGGAGGATATTTGATTATTTGAATCTTTATTAGTTTTTCACTCTGACATATATTTTATTCCACAATATTAGTTGCTTTGTGCCTCGCTATGTACATACACTGAGAATGAAGCATAAAGGTCTTTGAAAACAAAAGCCTTTTTGATTGCAGGGTCCAGTACAGAGAACGTGAGCGTTGATTCAGTGAGATGAGTGAGTAGGTTCTGTGGAATCTCCTTAAGGCAGAGCAGATGCTTGGATTAGGGCAGTGAGAGGGGAAATTGAGAAAAATGAAAGCATTCAAGAGATGCTGATCTAGTGGAATCGAATGCCTTTCTGATATTTGGGTGAGAGTGCAGCTAAATTAAGTAACAAAGCTGTGTTCTCGATTTCTGCCTGGTGCAGCCATCTAGTTGTGTGCTGTTGACTGAG